>NC_058407.1:65882705-65925205 GCF_002201575.2 Neomonachus schauinslandi
CCTCAGTTTGTTTCCTGAGATTAAGAATTCCTCATATCAGTGAGGTCATATGATACATGTCTTTCTCTGATTGACTTATTTTGCTCAGCATAATACCCTCCAGTTCCATCCACGTCATTGCAAATGGAGAGATTTCATTTTTTTTTTGATGGCTGCATAATATTCCGTTATATATATATACCACATCTTCTTTATCCATTCATCTGTCGATGGACATCTTGGCTCTTTCCACAGTTTGGCTATTGTGAACATTGCTGCTATAAACATTGGGGTGCACGTACCCCTTCAGATCCCTACATTTGTATCTTTGGAGTAAATACCCAGTAGTTGAACAGGCTTTGATATGGAGAAGGATGAAAATGTGAGGGCACTGCCCTCTCACCCCCCTACCCCCCCCACAGACACACACCACACTCCAAGGGGCAAGAGAAAGTGGAAGATACGTTAGACAGATGCCAAACATTCGTCTTTGGAGCCAAGGTCAGTTCCAGAAAGGGTGATGCCTCTCCCATATCAGGATCCCTTTTAGGCTAACCCTAACAGCTCTTTCCAGGGCTTGCTTTGCAAGCAAGCAGAGGGGGCTACTCTGTAGGTTTTGGTTTAGGTGGTACCTAAAGGCCTACTTGCCCTAAACATTCAGTTGCTGATATTTAAATAAGAACAGGCTTATGAGCAGAAGGTTTGGTTTGATGAGGATATTTGGGATTTATATTTGGAAACCAAATGTCAGTATCACGATGACAGACTTACATAGTAGCTCATTCCCTTGGTAGGATTCTCCTTTTATGTTATAAGTTAAATTGCTAGCATAAAAAGTGGTTACATTAAAAAAACACAAAACTCTTATGAATCTAGAAGTTGATCATAAGAGAAAATCAGGAAAGACCATAAATACATGGAGGTTAAATAACAAGCTACTAAACAATGAATGAGTCAACCAGGAAATAAAAGAAGAAATTAAAAAAAAATACATGGAAACAAATGAAAATGAAAACACATTGGTCTGAAACCTCTGGGATGCAGTAAAAGTGGTTCTAAGAGGGAAGGTCACAGAAATGCAGGCCTACCTCAAGAAGCAAGAAAAATCTAAAATGAACAACCTAACCTTGCCCCTAAAAGAGCTAGAAAAAGAACAACAAACAAAATGTAAAACCAGCAGAAGGAAGGAAATGATAAAGATTAGAGCAGAAAGAAATAATACAGAAACTAAAAAAACAATAGAACAGATCAATGAAACCAGGAGGTGGTTCTTTGAAAAAAAAAGAATCAATACAATTGATAAACCTCTAGCCAGACCAATCAAGAAAAAAAGAAAAAGGATTCAAATAAATAAGGTTATAAATGTTGGCAAGGATACAGAGAAATGGGAACCCTCTTACACTATTCGTGGGAATGCAAACTGGTGCAGTCACTCTGGACAACAGTATGGAGGTTCCTAAAAAAGTTAAAAATGGAACTATCCTACAATCCAGTAATTGCACTACTGGGTATTTGCCCAATGAATACAAGAACATTAATTCAAAGGGATACATGTACTCCTATGTTTATAGCAGCATTGTTTACAATAGCCAAGGTATGGAAGCAGTCCAGGTGTCCATTGGTTGATGAATGGATAAAGAAGTGGGGTGTGTGTGTTTGTGTGTGTATGCGTGTAATGGAATATTAGTCATCCATAAAAAAGAATGAAATCTTGCCATTTTCAGTAATATGGATGGAGCTAGAGAGTATAATACTAAGCAAAATAAGTCAGAGAAAGACAAATACCATATGATTTCACTAATATGTAAAGTTAAAGAAAAAGCAAATAAGCAAAGGGAAAAAAATAAGAGAGAGAAAGGCAAGTCAAGAAACAGACCCTTAATTATAGAGAATAAACTGATGGTTACCAGAGGATGGGTTAAACAGGTGGTGGGGATTAAGGAGTAAAAAACAAAACAAAACAAAACAAAAAACAAAAAAAGCCCCACAAAACTCAGAACATGGGATTGAGGTGTGACTTTGTCCTTTACACATTAAATATTGCAGAATATTGCAACACATCTTTCCTAACGTACTACATGCTGCAATATGTCAACATAAGTTTAAGGAAAAATGCAGGGACTGACTGTAAATCTCACTTCCAAACTGACTTTACCATTTTTGTTTGTTTAAGGTTTAAAGGGACCTCTGTTTCATGTACCATATCTTTCTCTAAATGGAGGTACTCAATGTCCCGTATTTGAGGCTAATTCCTTACTGAGGTACCCCCTTACTCAGATACCTTGCTCAGATACCCCCTCCAGTTTGCAGTTAGGTTTTTTACAAGAACCAGAATCTTTTTTTTTGCCCCTGAACTCTCTATGGCAAGTTGAAGTAAAGGATTCTTCCCTCTCCCACCTCGATCATTAGCAGAGGATTCAGGGTCAAAAAGATTCCATCAAGCTGGATCATTCCTTCCAGACAGCAAAGGGGGCAGCTGCTGACAACTAAGATGCTATGACATTTACTGCAATGTGGCCAGTCTAAAGCAGGAAAGAAAATGAGTCAAAAGCACAATATTAGGGTGGGATGAGAAGCTCTATTATTCTTAAAGAATCAAGCAAAAGGAAAAGTAACTCCAGTTATCTCTAGGTGAGTAAGGCACGTCTCTGTGAGATGTGTTGATTCACAGGGGACCAAGTAACAGACCAGCCAGCCCACAGCTCTTACTGGCAGGGAGACAGACCTAGAATCACAATCCCACATTTATCTCATTTTGGACACAGGAGCTTGTCCTCTTCAGGAGAGGAGTCCTTCTTGCTACCTGAGACGGATCTGCCCTTCCACTATCTCAGGAGCACCAGCTCAAACGCTGGCATGGGCTGCCTGTGGGCATATGAACATGCTAAAGCCACCACCGTCTTAAGAAACAAAAACTTTCCTCACGCCCATCCTCAAGAGTCATTTTCTCAAGGAAGTCCTTCCCTGGGCCCAGTACATCCTTCCTTCACAGTAGTCTTTGTCATTTTCTATTTATTTGTGTCATACTTTGATTAAAATATTTTCTCTTACCAAATTATAAACTCCACAAGAACAGGGATTATGTCTGTTTCTCACGAGTCTGTCCCTAGCACCTAGCACTAAGCGGGTACCCAGTAAGTGTCAATTAGATAAGATGAGCAGCTATGGAAAAGACTGGGTTTTTCTGAGGGAGGAGATGGGGTCACCAGATTTGAATGGAGGGCTACCTATGGGAAGGCAGAGTCCAGAGCAGAGGAACGTCTCAAGTGAAGGCAGAGTTCAAGAGGTTTTGTGTCGAAGCCTTCCTTTGCACAATCAAATTAGTCACAGTTTCAACCTTCAACCTTCCACTTTGGAATATCCCTCTGAGATGTGCCTCACTCTTCAGAATTTAACATCTCTACATAGTCCTGTGTTTGTGGGTTGTTGAGGGCTGACCAGGAAGGATTGCTAGAGAAGAGAAGGGCCCAGACCTCCTACTTTGCTGAGCGTCTCATCAGAGAAGGGGCTGGAAGAATACTTCCCCACTGGGAAGGATAGAAGGTGGACTCTGCCTTGATCAGTAGATGGAATGACACAGAAGATGATCTCAGTAAGACTTAATTTCTCCAATGTCCCATATAGGTTAGGAATATCCCCCCTTCCAGAATGAAGTAAGATAGGCCCCCTGTAACACCAGGTTATAATTTTAAGACCAATAAGTGCCAAAGTTATCTTCACAGTAGGATTTTAATCTGAAATGCTTTTGTTTGATAAAAGTCCATTTTTTTTATTACTCAGCTTTTCAACTTCTTGAAAAACAGAGAAGCATCAGTTGATTTACCCAACCATTCATCTATTTATTCAGCAAATACATCTTGACAAAACAGCAACAGAACTTACAGTCTCAAGGGGAACCATGCAAACAAGCTATTATACAATGAGAAAGAATGAAGCAATATTACAGCTTTGGGACAGCCAGATGTTAGAGGACAGTGCAGAAGTGAGCATGTATTTCTGTCCTCTTTCACATCATCTCTCTCCTACATTTGCAGACTAAAAGTTCAATGCTTTCCCGGAACTTGGCAAGTTTTGGTTTGTTTTATCTCAGATTTAGTCTTCTGAAAATTAGGAAGTGGATTAATAATCATTTCCTGTCTTCCATCTCCTCAGAAGGCAAATAGGAAACTGGGGTTTTGTTGCGGTAGCAAAGGAATAAAAGAACAGCCAGAAGCTATTCATTTGTAGAGTGTAGATCACATAGGACGCAAGGATCAAATAGTCTGCCCTCTTGTACTAGGTATGAGGAAACAGGCCCCGGGGGACCTGAATAAAATTCTGGGGTAATTATAAGAATGTGTCACCAACAAATGATGCGACTGTTATCAGCATTTTCCATTTGAAAAGAGTATGTGGTGTAAGTGACTTAATTAAACTGTTTAAAACAACTCTATGAATAGGTACAACTGTTATCCCCAAATAACAGATGAGGAAACTGAAGGATAGAGAGGCTAATCATTTGCCTAATTACCGCATAACTAATAAGTGTCAGAGCTGGAATTCAAACCTAGGATATCTGGTTCTAGACATCAGAAACCAAGTGTTTCACTTCACATGTCTGTCTCTTGTACATTTGGAGTTCATGCGTATATTTTTGTACGTATATTTGTACCTATAAATGTATTTAATGTAGTAATTCTCATTAAACATGTCTGGTTTGGGGTGATAAGTCTTTTCGTTTGATTTTTCCAGATAAAGAAAATATGAAGTTCAGACTGACACAAATAAGTTTCTAACTCTCGGAGGAATGTCACAAGGGGTAAAATTTGCTTTTAGAGTACCTTGATACCATTTTCCGAAAGCTGTCATGCTATTGTGTTACCTGGCCGTGTCAAATCAATGTCAGTCCCTGTTCAAACACCAGTTGTGCAAAGCACCTCAGAGTGGCTGGTAGCCTGGCAGATTTCATCATTTTCTCTCTGGGCACCGAAACTAGAGCTGGACACCTAATCATGGTGACTCTTGACTTAGGAGGGAAAAAAATAGAGAAAAGATACAAATTATCATTAGGGATAAATCGCAGGTAATTTTATTTAATAACTCAGAAGTAGATAGCGTTTGTTGCAATATGCAAACCATAGGGCATTCTTCATTCACTCACTCACTCGTTGGATATAGATGTACTCAGTACCTAGTGTCAGATGCTACGGCAAATGCCGGGAACACAGATAAGAATAACAGGGACTGACTGCTGAGGGGCCCGAAGTCTAATGGGGGCCAAATTGTGTAGTATGATATATTTCGGGAACCCAAACGAGGGCAAGTTTAATCATGGGACAGAAGGAGGAGAGCTTTGGAATCCTGTCCACCTGAGTCCCAATTCAAATTCTGCCTCTTGCAAGCCCCCTAACTCAGTCTCTGTTTTCTCATCTGAAAAGTGGGGATAAAAGCACCCACCTCACGGGGTGATTATAAGTACTAAGTTCCGTGTCCAAAACATGCTGATTCTCTTTTTCCAGCCTTCTTTGAACTTCCCCCCCCCCCCCCCCCCCCTGTCCCCCGCCCACCCAGAAAAAAAATAACTGGAGGCGGGGAAGGTTTCATTCACTTAAGTGGTGATATGTGAGCTGGGTCTTGAAAGATGAGTAAAAGTGAAGTTGACGGGCAGAGTCAGTGGCAAGGGCTTCCAGAAAGTGGACAGAATACATTCAAAAGCACTAAGGCACGGAAGACCATGGTGTTGGGAAGCTGGGAGGAAGCGAGCAGTTTAGAGTATGGGTTGTATAGATGGTTATAGTTGATTGGTGTCATGAATGTCAAGTTGGAAAAGGAAGGTGATGCGTTTGGTGACTCTGACGGGTAGGTGCCTGCATGTAATGCCATTTCCAGACCAGAAAGACAGAAATTGACATCCTTGGGGCTGGTGTTGAATGCTGACCACACAATGCACATTCTCCTCTCTGAGCTATCTGTGTGCGACATGTGGGCTCTGCTTTCCCTTTTCACCTCCTGGAGGGGATCCCAGCGTCTGGCTCCTGGCGTCCCAGTATTGGACATGAGACTTGGGTCTTCTGAGATCCTAGATCTAGTTTGATATTTTGTTTTGTGATCCAGTTGCTAGTTGTTTCATCATGTGAGAAACTGAGATGGTGAGTGATCTATTCAGCTATCTCTTTCCTAGTACCAGTAAGAAATAGTAGCCCATTTAGAGAACATAACACTAAAACTCAACCATAAATACAGTTCCTGGTATTACTCAGTTTCTCACATAAATCAAGTTCAAATTCATATAAAATAAAGTCATTATACTGACATTAGAACTCATGCAATTATGATAAAGAGATAATTGCTTTTATAGTAATTATTTTTAAAAATCATAATTTTAAGGCTAAGCATGCCCTTTAGGGTTGGCTACACTGTAGGCAGGAAAACAGTAATCAGTCTTAGAAAAGAAAATGCTCAGAAGAAAAGGGAGATGAGCTGTGGGAGATACTGAACTTGAAGCAGTGGTTCATGCTCCAGTCTGCCAATTATTGGCTCTGTGTCTTTGGACAAATCACCTAACCTCCCTGAACCTCAGTTTCCTTTCTCACTGAATGGGGAAAATAATAATATTATGGTTAGCTTATTTTAGTATCAAGTGCCTTAATACATGCTAAGTTGCTTTGTAGCCTAAAGCCATTTTACTAATTATAATAATTATAAATTGGAAAAATAATCCCTGTTAAAAGTCTACTATCAAAGAAAAATATTTATACAAAGTGTACTAAAATCACTGCCATCAAACTTCTTAACAATAGTCCGTAAACCAAGGAACTTTATAGCACTGTCCTACGTCATTAAATAATAATTGTGTTCTATTTCCTTCATCAAGCATTCATTTATGCTAAAATTTGGTAATGGGTATACTCTAGATCATCAGCCCTGGGAGATGTTCCTCCAAAAAGGGCTCACAGTCATAGAGAAATACTGTATGCTCCTTAGAGAGACTGATTAAAACTTCTGAGGAATCCCACAATAACTTTCAACACAGTGTTTTCCAAACTTATTGGAGCACAGAACTGTTTTCAAGTATTAGCTTTGGTTCAAAAGACTATATTTGGGGAATATTTTTCCATATAGAGTTTTCTTGAAAAGTATTAATGACAAAACTAATAACCATTCCTAGGTTAATATGATTTTAGTGCAGAGAACTTTGATGTGTTAATATAATTTTGTGTTAATATATGTTAATGTGTTAATATAATTTTAGAGCAGAGAGCTTTGCTCAAGCCAGCTTTGTCAAGATGGTAGTAAATGCTATCTGCTCTGTAAGCTTTTTTCTCAGTTGCAAACATTTCATTTTCCTCCATCACTAGGTGAGTTTTTAGTACTGTCTGAAAATAACTTAAGTCAGGAAAACAATGTATCAAGAAATGTGCTCCATTTTTCAGAAGGAGAAAATGGGTCACTAAGAACTTAGTGATTTGGCCAAGGTCTCATAGCTCATAGGTGGTAGCTCTGAGATTCAAATAAGCTAACTTCTCCAGAGCCAGTGAATGATCTGATGATAAATCAAATGTGCTTTACACTGTGGTCCTGCAGGTGTATTCATGTTGCTGGTTCGGGCTGCTTCTCATTGTTTCAAAGACTGGTTTAGAACAGACCTTTGAAGATTGTTGGGTAGGTTCAACAGAGCTGTTAATGACTCAAGGTTTGGGTTGTAGCAGGGAAGATAAAGGGCTGTCAGTTGTCTCATACCATCCAGACATGGCTTTGAGCTCTTCTTAAACTCTAATGGACAGTAGCTACAAAAGATGATATACTTGAACTTTGTCCAGCTCTTCACTGATTCACAGATGAATGCATCTCATTTTACCT
Source organism: Neomonachus schauinslandi (assembly GCF_002201575.2). Taxonomy (NCBI): domain Eukaryota; kingdom Metazoa; phylum Chordata; class Mammalia; order Carnivora; family Phocidae; genus Neomonachus; species Neomonachus schauinslandi. Next base: position 65,890,524 of record NC_058407.1, read on the forward strand.
CAACACACACCTGATATTAACAGTTTATATAGATGGGTAACCCATTGGACTCCAGCAAATTAGGCAATGAAACACTGTTTTTTATCTTTTCTGTGCTAAGATATAGATGCCAAGAATTGATTAAACAGTTCATTAAAAAGTTGAGTAGTTGCACAGTTAACGAGTAGATACTCAAGTAGATATTCAAGACAGATGTCTTGAATTGCATGATATTATCTTCATTTGGTTTTCTCTAGAGTGACTTTTCATTTTAGAAATCTGGGTTTTGTCTTTAATGTTAGGTTAGGCAGAGAGAAATACACAGCTGTCTTGATGTGTCACTAATCCTCCCTCAATCCTACCAATTTTGACACTTTAGTAGCTTTATAAAATATGCTTATGTTTATTAAATAAGAATCAATGGGAGGTGTGATAGTGTAAACATAATCTAGTTTCAGCAAATTTAAAGGGACTTGAAAATTATTCTGATACATTCTAATTTCTCAGAATGGAAACTTCTTGTTATGACAAACTAAGGAGGTATACCATAAATGGTCAGGAGGGGGATAATCCGCTTTCATAAAACAAGTGTTTTTTTATTTTTATGTTTTTTAAGGATTTATGTATTTTAGAGAGAGAGAGAGAGAGAGAGAGCACAGGTACACAAGCAGGGGGAGTGGCAGAGAGAGAATCCTCAAGCAGACTCCCCGCTGAGCAGGGAGCCCTATGTGGGGCTCATCCCAGGACCTGAGCTGAAACCAAGGGCCAGCCACTCAACTGACTGAGCCACACAGGCGCCCCAAAACAAGTACTTTTTAGATACTGATTTTTATTTATATTTAGGCTCCAAAATGGTAACCCCAGTGAAGGTATTTATTGCATCATCCTTCCGTTGAATTTGCATTGTTGGATGGTTTTAGTACAATTTGATGCATATGTATGTGCACATGCATGTGTGTGTATTAATGTTGTTTTTTAAGTGTTCCTGATCATTATACATTATCTGGGTAATTTTTGTTGTTATCCTGTTTTTTGACGTGCTAAGGTGCTGCTGGTGTTTTAAGCAATGGAAACTCTAAGTAAGAGAAGATGGTTCTAGGCTTTCATGGTATGATCAAACAGTGAGACTTACCATTCTGAATACAGTGATACTGGCCATGCCAGAGTTCAGAAAGCAATTTGTGTTGCCTGGTAATTTTGCTGAACTGTGGCGTCAATTCTCCATTGGAGATTATTTTTTCCCCAAAGAATGACAAATGAATACTAAAATAAACAGAGGGTTGTGAACATATTTGTTTCACAGACCTTCTTTGAAACAAGAATTTTGCTTAACATCAGAAAATAGTTTTAATGTAAACAGTTTTCCCTAAAGTGGTAGGTTAATGCTTTTAATAAACAGAATTAAAATTACAGTGTTGTTTATTATATCCTAATTCTTTCTCCATATATACTGGGAATTATGTTTAAATTGAAGTCCCAGAAAAAAAATTACCGGAGATCCCCCACTCATGGTTAAATTCTACCAAGTTATTCCCAACTTCACTGATCCTAAAGTGACTTTAACTGTGAATGACAGGTTTTTCATTTGTACCCCTTCCTCATTTTTTTTCCCTTTATGTCAAGTTCGTGTTTGATAACCCTAAACCTGGAGGCAGTTTGGAGTCAACCTACCTGAAAGGCTTTTTTACTGACTTCAAAGTGAAGATCAACACCTATTCCTGCATATAGGGTAGATTCAACAAATGCAACCTTGACTGATGAAGAGACCTAATTATAAAACCACCAACCAACCGAACAACAACAAAAACCCCAACTCACACCAAGATCTTCTCTGTTGTCGGGGACCCAGAAAAGAGGGAGCAGGGGCTGGTGGCTCCCAGGCTTCACTCTGGCGGGACAGCTGGACAACTCAGCCCACCTGGGAGGATGCTTTTGTTTACATCTCAGGTTGCCGCCTGATGATTGGTGGCTGGGCTGGAAGGGAGGGTCCGCAGGAAACGCGACACTGGGGATGCTGCCCCCTATCACATGATGGAAATTTCCACTCTTTGGGAAGGCGAAAAGAAAAGAAAGGAGGGTCTCTCAATCCACCCTTTTCCGATACTTCCCCTGGATCCCAATCGGCAGAGGTAGAAAAAAGACACAGGTGAGTGAAACTTTTCTATTTTCTGCTAGGCTTACAGACTTGTCAGTGTGCAAACTTGTGGCTGGATCCCAGCCCGGCTTGGTGTTCGTGCGCGTGTGTGCGTGCGCACACAGGGACACACACACACACGTGTGCGGTCTGGTCTCCCAACCCTCTGGAGCTTAGGTTAGGCATTGTGGCTCTTTGTAACTTGTTTGTTGATTGACCCTAATTCCTCTTATGATTTTCCAAAGGATCAGGCTTTGGGTGGGTTATTGCAGGCTACTGACCGGATTGACTAGAAATTAAGTGAACCAGAGCATACGGAGTTAAGGGGACTGACTGGGAAGTCTCGCGTGTGACTTCCTTTGCAAGAGAGGTGGCTATGCCAAGGTAGCCCATTCCCGGGAGTGCAACCCCCGCCCCCGGCCCCAGATTCCCTTGGCACTTGGATTTTCAGTTCAGTGTCCTGGGACTGCCTTCCAGAGCCGTGGCCGCGCCACCAGCCTAGCTCAAGTCAGCTTGGGATCAGGGTTGGCAAGTGCTACCCAAGTTGGGGGCCCATGTCCTCAGGGCAGGGACATTGGGTGCTGGACCTAAAATAGACCCGCTGTCCCTGACAGCTGGGCTGCCTGGGCCCGGCCAGCACGGTACCCCGGGTGGGGGGCTGCGGCCCTGGGAGTCCCCAGAGAGTCTCCTTCAGAGAGTAGGAAGGCGAGAGCTGTGCTGGATCTAGGGGCGGGGGCGGGGGGGGGGGGGGGCGGTTGGAACACTGAGTCCGAAGCTCCGAGGGAGGAGGTGTCCAGCGCCGTGGGACAGGGAAGCCTGGGGCGCGCTGGAGAGAAGGCAGGGGAAGTGCAGAAACGCGGAGCGGGAAAGCCAAGTGGAGTTGAGGGGGCGGGGAGGGGACATGGAGAGACGGGAGAAGCCCAGGGAGTAGGGCGGAAGGCGAGAAGGGGTAAGAGGCCAGAGCCAGAGAGTGGAGAGTGTGAGGGTTGGAGGGAAATGGAGAAAAGAGAATGAATGAAGGGAAGAGAGAAGGAAGCCGGGACACAGGGAGTCCTTGAGGGGTGAGCTGGGAGCACGCCCGTGACCGGTGAGAGGTGAGCGCAGGGACCAGCCGGCCGGGCGCTGGGAGCTGCACAGGGAGTGGCTCTTCGCAGGCCGTGGCACTGGAGGGTGGGCGCTGCACCCTGGCCACGGGCTGGGGTGGAGGCGCCGGGGCTGGGGTGGTGGTGCCGGGGCGCGGAGTGCGCCCCGCGGGCTCCCTTCCTCTCTTCGCGATCCAGCAGGGAGAGTGGGGGAGTGCCGCGCCTCTGCGGTGTGCGCCGGGACAGCCCAGGAGATGCGCACCCGCCTTCTGACTTGGTGAGAGGAAAGGGATGAATTAAATACTGGGAAGCCCAACCTGGGAGGCTTGGTCACTGGTGCGCCAGGGTGTGTGCCCCGCAGTGAGGGGGCAGTAGTTGGGACCTTGAGAGGCTTGGTGGGGACCTGGAGATCCCGAGCCACAGTTTTAAGCACAAGTGTTTAGATACCTGGGTCCGGTTGCACCGGAGGATGGGGTGGCTCTTGATGTCAATTTCTCAGTACAAAAGTGAATCTCTACCGGTCTCAGGAGCATCTTCGATCTTGAGAAAAGAGGCGTAGGGGTAGCTGCGGCCCTGGAGGTGTAAGCGGACCCTCTCCTGGCGCAGGTCCTATAGACACCTTTTCGCTACCCGCCACCCCCATCACCGCCCGCCTCCCCTCCAGGCTCCGGGACCCGCTTTCTTTGTTATGCACTTCAAACTGGTGCAGCTTCTCACCCTTGGGTGTGTGTGTGGTGGTAGTGGGGGGGTAGTCTTGAGGACCTGTCTCCCAATTTCCTGGTTTCTTATATTCATATTTATTTGCTTCCAGGCAGCGCAGACAAGAGTCCTTATGACTGAATTGTCTTACGTTGTAAAAAGAATTTGCTACACCTTGATCACGATTGCCAGGGCCTGGTAGCTAGGGCTCTAGTTTGGGTTTGTTTGGTTATAGCCTTTTATACTTAACTTTTGGGAGAGGTGGGGTGGGGAAATTAGCCTTACTGCAAACGAGTCCCTCAAGAGTCATGGAGATCCGTGGCCTCTCTCACATGGAACGCAAGAAGTGTGCGCACGCACACGTGTGTAATATAGCTTCTCAAATGTTAACAAATGAATCTACAGAACATCTATGGTCTGGGTAGAAGTTTGTAAGGATGGAGAAACTGAAGAGGATATGTGAACTTTCCAAATTATTGAATACCACACGTTCAGAGACAGAAAGCTTTTATTGGGCTGATTCTATCACAAAACATTAAAAAGCAGGGAGATTGGTATAAGGGGATAGATAATTTTCAAGGCTGCTAGGATAGAGGAGCTCTTCTGCCAGAGTATGTAGTGCAAGGTGCTCCAAGGAGGCTAGTCTGTTCTAGATTAATGAGAACAATGGCTCACACATATATATCAATTATTATATTTGTTTTATGTTAAATCCTCATAACAACCTTATGATATAGATTCTATTATTATATTCATTTTACAGAGCAGGACAGAGACATATACAGTAGGGGGAACATAGAACCTCTTTGGAAATCCTATGTGGTCATTAATTATTCTTAAATCTAAACGAACAATTCTCTTTCACTTTGTACTTTATCAGGGACAGAACTGGACAGGTGACTTTTAGGGACCCAAAGCTGACCATTTGGCCTGTTACAGACTAATCCTAGGCTAAGAAAGCCAAGACATATGATCATATAGTTATAGACTGAATCCTTGCAGCCCCAGAACTAGAATTTTTCAACGAGTGACGTTTGAGAAATCCATAATATGGTTATGGTTACCTCTCAGTTTATCAAATGCTGAGGCCAAGCATAATAAATATAGCAGCTGTGGACTTCTGTGTTAAATGTTTTTCTTCTTTCATGTCATTGTCATTGTCTATTTCCTCAGTATTTTTCAGGTGTCAATTCCTCTTTCTTTCCCCTTCTCCTTTGTACCTACTTGCTGATGTTTTCTAACTATTTTTTTTAAAACTTAAGCCCTTCTTTGTTTTTTTTTTTAAATCTTTACATATCCAAAGCAATGATTTTTATGAAAAAAACAAAGGTTAATGGGATTTATGGCTACTTAGATATTTTTGATATTTATCAAAATAATACGGGTTTTTAAGATGTGCTTCATGTATCCCCTGACGTTACCTTACAAGCCACTACTACCCTGGTGACATCTGGTAGGAAGGTAAGGGGTGGGGTTTGGGGAGAGACCAAAGAAAGGAAAGGAGAACTCTCCAAGAGCCAGACTTTTAGCCAAGCCCTTTACAAATGTGAATCCCACTCAATCTTCACACAATCCTCCAGGTTATAGGTGTTTGCTATCTCAATTTTACAGAGGAGGAAATTGAAGCCCGTAGAAATTAAGGAAATAACCAAGGGTCACCCAGCTAGTAAATGACAGTGCTGGGCATCGGCACAAAGTCGCTTCAATGCCAGAGTTCCTGCTTCCAATAGAGCCGGCAGAAAGAAAGTCGACTAGGAAAACAAAAACTTGAGGAGAAAAGAGGCTTACAAAGATGTTACCCTACAGGGTAGGATGTGCACGATGGGAGAAATGGAACTGCCAAATGTCTCTAGTGTGACTGCTAATCTTCCTCTGGTCTTCCTTCTACTATTTTTGTAATGACCTAATTCCATTCATTCATTCCACAAACAATCACCGAGTATCACTATCTTCCAGGAACACTGTTAGGGAGTTTCTTTTAACCCTGTTTCCCTAACACCTACCACAGTCCTGGGCAAATACTAGGTGCTCAAGAAATGTTTGTTGAATAAATGAATTAGTCTAGGGGGAGGAAAGGATAAGCGAGCAAATAGTCGTACTAACAGCATGTTGAGGGCCAGGAAAAATTCAGATTTGAGCATGCCACCACTGAAGCTGGCTTAGGAAAAGGGTCAGAGAACATTGCAAGACTAGGTAATGAGGTAGAAATAAAAGGAAGTGGGAGAAAATTCCCAACAGAGACAGGCCTAAAGGGAGAAAGGAGAAAGTGGGAGCCACTCTGGGAACTTAGGAGTTCAGTATTGGGAAGTGGAACTCACCAGGGAGGAGGTTGGGAGGGAGGTGTGGTCTGGGAGGTCCTCACTCATCCTCTTTGCAAGGGTCCCAAAGCTCAGCCCCGCCCTTGAATTTCTGAAGTGAACTGTGCTAACAAGGGACAAAATGACTGAATACAGAAATTAGCAACACAGTTTATTATTTTATCATTCTATGATGCTCCTATAATAGAGAACTATAGTTTTTTCAGACTCCTTATAATGTTAGGGTTTTAAACACTGCACTCAAATGGAAAGACTAGGCTTTGTTGTCCTCCATATGGGAAAATCAAATAATTTTTCTGGTTCTCAAGGGGATATTCTATTTTAACAAAGATACAGTTTACACAATCACAAAAATATTACCAAAAAATGCTTTTCTGTATTTTTCTGGTGGGGGAGGGGGAGCTGGGGAGGATTTCTCGCTTTATTTTAGTTTTTAATGGCTTGATTTATTTTAGTGTGTTACAGAAGATTCTGGAAGTAAAAAATGTATTAAAAAAAATAAAGTGAGATAGGACATGGAGTGATAGTACTGATATCAACCTCCTAGCTCCAAAGTAGATGTTTATGCCAGTTAAGATTCTGGCTTTTGATAGCAGACTTGGAAAACACAATTCCCAGGGTCTCTTGTTTCTTTAGGGATCTTTTATACCAATCTTTCATCCCAGGCTCAGAGGTCTGCATAGCTCTTCACCATTTCCACGCTTGTGAAATACTCACAGTCACACTGTTATTTGGAAGGGAATTCAAAGGGTGAAGGGAATCCACAAATAATCCAAAACCTAATTTCAGTTAATACATTAAATCCTCCACTTTTTAGCATTATATCCTTGGGCAAGATTTTTAATCTTTGTGAGCCTCCATCTCTTCAGCTACAAAATTGAGATCATAATAGCACCTACTTCATGGGATTGTTATGAGGATTAAATGAGTTAACATGTGTCAAATGCTTAGACTAATGCCTGATTCATAGTGAGCTCTCAATGTGAGACAGCCATTACTGTTAATGGTGTTACTCTGCCACCCAAAGCATTATTTGAAATGTTAACAAATGTCTATACTAGATGTTCTTTGACAGTGTGTTTTCCTCTGTCATAACTAAAATGAAGGAAACAGAAGAGAGGAAATGAAAAAAGGGATAAATAATACTCACGCAGGACAGTCCAGCCCAGAATAACGTCATTCCCTGTATAATAAGATTGAAATGTTCCCTTATTTCCTGTTGGCTATTCGCCCCTATTTCTCCTGATAAATCTAGTGTGTATCTATCATTAAAATGAACACCATCTCCAGTTCCCTTGTTTTCTCTCCTTTTTGCCTCTTTTGGTCACTCTTGTCTCCATGGTGCCCCACACGGTGCCTGGCACAAACAGATACTCATGCATGTTTGCTGAAGGAAGGAAGGAAGGAGAACATCTTGTGTTTTTTACAACAGTATGTATTCTTCAAGGAAGCATGTTTTCACTGAAATCTGAAAGGCCTTTGCAAAGTGAATTTATGCAATACTGACAGCCAATGTAAATATTTTTTAAATTAAATTGTTTATTCAGTGTGCATTATTGCAGACAATTAAGCATGCAGGCTGGGGAATCCGGGCGTGTGGATATGAATGCCTGCACCATCATACAGTTGGGCTTCCTGGATTCAGATCTTGGCTACTTCCTATTCTGGTTCTCCCACTTTCTACCTGAGTGACCCAGATAGAGCTAGTTACTTAACTTGACTGCTTCCTTCTCTTCATCTATAAAGTGAGGAAAATATTTCCTACTTCATAAGGATTTTATGAGGGTAAAATAGAATTATGTATGGCACATGGTGAGTGTTAGAAACCCTTCCAATCAGATGTAATACGAATACCTACCTTACAGAATTAGTGTGATGGTATGACATGGCACATAATAAACCCTCAAAAATGTTCCTATTCCTATTCCAACTCCTTACTTCTGTTTTTCTGCAGAGGAGTTGGGGCCCTGGCTTGGCATTTCCATTTTTTTGGTCCATTGAAAGTCTTATTGATTCTACCTTGCATTTCAGGGTAACTTCCTCCCTACCCACCCTGTGTTTGTCCTGTCATTTTGCCTTGCGTCATTCGCGCCTTTTTACACGGCATACTCCTCAGGACAAGGACTTTGCTCTTTGTTTTGGCATAATTTTATAACATTGGGTACACTCACGGTACTATAAAAATGTTAAAGAAGAAAAAAAAAAAAGATGTAATCCCCCAAGAGGCCACTTTGGCCAACAGCTGGTCGGGCCGCGGCTGTGTTTGCAGTGTTGGTACTCCCCGCGCCAGCCTTCCAGCAGCATCTCTGGCTGTGGCTGGGGCCTCACTCGGGGTGGGGGGGGGCGCGCATCCTTCTCCGCCGCCCTGTGTGCGCCCGCCGCTGGGAACTGGAGCTGGGTCGCCGCGCCAGGGAGGACCGCGGGCGGCCGCCGCCTTGGGGACAGGGACCGCTCCCAAGTTCGCCTGCTTTTTGCTGCGACTTCGCTAGAGAAACCAGGCGAGTGAGTGAGATGAACTCGGAAAGAGAAGTAGAGAGGAACTGAAAAAGGAGGGAAGAGGGAGGGCAGCCCGTTCTGTTTAAAGAAGGGTTTCCTGCATTCGACGCGGGGCTACACGTGCTATGGTCTTATTTTCTGGAATTTCTCCAAATGGAAAGGAATGTGGTCCATAAATGCAGAATGTTCCTATAAACTGTATGATCCGGCTGATCTTGATTGTTAAAGTGATCTAACTAAAAGCATTTGTGTTTCCAGCCTGGCTTTGTGAATGCCTGAAAAGCAATCAAATGGTTCACAGCACTACATAAATGGAGGGATTTTATTATAGTCCTGAGAATACATTTCATCCTTATATTATTCCTTTTGGTTTCTGAAGCAATTTTTTAGAAACAGCACACTTAAAAAAAAAAAAAATACCTGACACTTTTTTGGCACGTGTCACTATGCTCTATTTAATTATACTTGCTGTACAGAGGGGTCCATGCTATGGTGGACTTACATGTATTTAAACTTTTTATTTTGCAGTAATTATACAGTCACAGAAAGTTGTAAAGATAGCACAGAGAGGGCCCATACATTTGACCCAGTTGCCTCCAATGGTTACATGGGATGTAATTTTCGTACAACATCAAAACCAGGAAATTGATGTTGGTGCAATATGTGTGTACAAAATGGATGTATAGTTTCCATGTCATTTTATCACACACAGATTTGTGCGGTCACCACCATAACTGAGATACAGAACTTCCCTCCCCCAGAAGTTCCCCCTTCTGTGATTCCTTTAGAGCCATACTCGCCTCCTTCTCCCTTCCACAGACAATAAGATATCTTCCGTCTCTATATTTTAATTGTTTTGTGAATGTTACATAAGCAGAATCATTCTGTGATCTTTTTGAGGTTGATTTTTTTTTTCATTTGGCATAACATTCTTGAGATCCATTCAAGTTGTTGAATCAAGAGTTGGGTCCTTTTCATTGCTGCATAGTATTCCAGTTGTTTCACCCTATTTAGTGGAGGGATTTTTTCTCAATTGATATATTTGTCTACAACTTCAGTTGGATACGAAGGATACTCGGTAAAAGTGTGAGGACAAAATTTGAATGTTTTCAACTTCAAAATGGCGTTTGTGTCTGATAGGTCAAAAGGGGTGTATAAACTACATTTTAATTTAAAACAGAGACCACTGGAGGAGTGAAAAGGAGAAAAGGAAGGTGGCAGAGAAAAGTATGTAGTTAGACAGTTAAGATATAAAACCTGGCATTTTTTAAGATTTCTACACCAATAGGATAATCTATTCTGTGATTTTTAGCTTTAGTTAGGACAACTCAGATTTCTTGAAGCTAATTTTAAAAACGCTTCTGCAAGAGGGAATTCCCTGCCAGTCTGTGCCCAGTCACATAGCTGATAACTCAGGGGCATGATTGGAAATGACCATGAGTGGCTCTCCAGTTTGACAAGGGGTCACCAGAGTCAAAATGGCATCTTTAGCCTCAGGGCAACTATCAAGGGTCCTGAGACTGTCAGTGTTCTACTATTCTGGCCATTTGCCCCACACACCAGTGGGAGGAGCATCTCCCAGAGTTCACTGAAGTCAGGTTTTAAAAGGAGGATGGGACTCTTCACCTGTACACCGACAAGCAAGGGGAACCTGGACTCTCCAAAGGCTGTAACTAGCTAAGGGAAATACCACGCTTCCGAATAGTACCTGGAAGAGTTTGGCTCAATCCCTCCCTTCAGCCAGTACCTATGGGAGAGTTCTTACCCTGACTTGACTCTGTCCTCCCCAGACAGAGGAGAGAACAAAATAGCCACTACTATCTGAAAGTATAAACACCCCTTTGTGTTTTTAGAATTCCACACTTTGGGCTTTCAGAGACATATTATCAATTCACAAAATAACAGAATTATCAGTCTAGAGCCCTGACTAGATCCAAGACTAACTGAAGGTATTGCGCTTAAGTCATTTTAATGATTTCTGTTATCAGAAAAATATTCCTTTTTCCAAACCCTGCCAGTAGATGGAGGGTAGGGAGGGATGCTGGTCGCAAAGCTTAAACATATATAGAACTGTCATAACTGAAATCATTTATAACTCTTTTTTATAGGCAAATCTGCTTTCCTCAATCTTTCAAAATGGGAGACAATCTTTGTACTGTCTGTGTAATTTATTTTATTTTGTGTAAATGTTAGATACCTCACATAGTTTTGCAGGCTGTTCTTGTGGATTATATCCCCTGTATGTGGACCCTAAGGTCCCACAGCATGTGGTAGGGCAGATAATGCAATCTTGAGGGAGTGAACACCTTGTTGTAGGTCGGGAGACTGAACAAAAGACCTGTTGAATTCTGTTTACCTCTCTTATATTGTGTTATTTACTTATTTAACTAATGATGACAGTCATTCCAAGGGTGTGGTATGAGATGCAGACACAGGTTCCCAACATCACAGGCTCTGTATTTTTTTAAGGGGTGACTGGGGGGAGTTGTTTGTTTCTTAAACTTTTTCTTTTCTCTCTTTTTTTTTTAAAGATTTTATTTATTTTATTTTGGGCAGAGGCAGAGGGAGAGGGGGAAGCAGACTCCCTGCTGAGCAGGGAGCCTGATGAAGGCTTGATCCCAGGATCCTGAGATCATGACCTGAGCTGAAGGCAGATGCTTAAGCAACTGAGCCATCCAGGCGCCCCTTAAACTTTTTCTTTAAAAAAGAAAAAAATAGAGTTTTTCTGAAAGAAAAATAAAATAGAAATGCTTCGTGTACTATATCAATGTAGACAAAAACCAAACAGCTGTACAATTACTTTCAAACAATTTTGTAATACTGTAGCAGTATCTGTACTTTGAAGAAAGATACCAAATATAATGCTTTACATTATTCTTTATACCAGAATCCCATAAAGTTCAAACTCCTTAACCTGGCAGTCAAGGTCAACCTTAGTCAGACTCTACACAAACATCCTGTGTGAGCTAAAGTAGACTCTAGTTGTTTTGGTAATATTGGGGCCAAACTTCGGATCCCATTTCTCTTGCCTGGAACCACCCTCCTCTCTGGAGTCATACCATTCTTCCTCCATGAAACCTGTTCTGTTTGCCCCAGCTCCCACACTGAGCTCTCCAGCTCAGTTCCATGTCTTGAAGACAGGGATCCTGTTATGAATAGTGTCCAATAAAAAGTAGGTACCCAGTGGTGATGGAATGTTGTTAGGAGCTGGGCTCTGCAGTTAGATGTGGGGCTGTGAGTCCTGGCTCACTAACCTGTTCACCAGCTTTGATCTTTGGGTAAATTACTCAATCCTCTTGAGCATCAGTTGCCTCACTTGTAAAATGGGGATAAATAATATTACCTACCCCAAAGGTGAGGGAATTACTGATTTGATACATGTGATGTGCTTAGCATAGGGCTGGCTTCATGAATATGATTATTACTAATGAGAACATAAAAAATGAGATTTCAGACTTTACAAAAATTAACAGGCTATGATCTGAGTGGAGGATGTAGACTAGAAAACTTGACTGTTCAAGCTTCTCTGTGTCTCTCAACCATAACTGCTGTCATAAGAAGGGACAGGGTCCCTCTATGCCTATCAACCCAAGAGACAATCTCTAATCCTACCCACTAAGATGGGACACAAACAAATTGAAGCAGAAGGTTTCTTTCCTTCTTAGATCTAACAAAAATATGTGTGGCTTGGCACATATTTTATTTTTGGTAAGAAGTAATCAAATGATGAATAAATTTCTATGAAGAAGGGACCAAATTCTAGATATTGGCTTCAAAGAGTAATTAAAATAGTCTCATGATGAGTCATCTATCCTTGAAGCTATTACAAATACAATCTGTGGCCTTAGAAAAGTGAAAAGTTCAATAAATTAACTGGTTGTTTGATCTGTGTAATACCAAATTAGTAGGTTTTCTGATATTCCCCTACAAATTGGTTGATATTTCACTGAAGCATAGCTTCAATCCAGTCAAGGGCATAACCATTAGTACTCTCTTGCTTATACTGATGTCTAAACAAATCCTTTTTGTGTTTTGAATTACAGATCTAAAAATGATATGTTTAGACCATAACGTGCGATTACAAACAGAACAGCAATGCTTTAAATAAATTAAAAAGTAGATTGGATTTGGGTTGGGGGAGCCAGGCAGTCACATATAGATTCTGATTTTATCCTATTCCTGGGGCCATACCTTAAATAATTTGTCAAGTGATTGGAACTCTATGTATATAAGTATTTCAGAATAGCACCCCCCCCAACTCGAAGAGGTCCTCAAAAGTTCACTGAGGTACACATGTACACATGGATATTCATAAATTTTATAGACACAGAAGAGAAAAATTCGCTCAAAAGTCTCATTTGTCTAGCTAAGGATATAGAAAAACTCTGTTACATAGAGAGTGCAGTGTTCTGGTTAAGAGGAAATTATACCTGCCATGGATTGTCAATTTTCATAGAATTAGAATACAGAAAGATCCATTTTAAAATCAGAATTTTATTGAACATGATACAGTGTTTTAGCATGCCTTAGCCTTACCCTATTGTTAACTTCATCTATCATGGCAAAACTCAAAAATGCTAGGTGATAGAAATTTCTGGTTGGTTGAAAGAATTTATAGTATCTTCCTTCTGCTTTCAAACTTTTGGGAGAGATATCAAGAAAAATATATGCAGAAGTTCTAAACTAGGAAGCTTAAACCTTCTTAATATGGCAAATTTCTAAAGTATTCCAAAGTGGCGTGTAGAACAATGACACTCTGTCTTCACAAAACTTCAGCAACTGTTGATACCTGTCTGTTATATTTCATCCACATCCATAACTTTCCTCCTTGCTACCCTTACCCCAACCATTACCTCATTATTTCCAAGCAAATCCAAGTCATTTAATTTGATCCATACGTGATTCCATATGTATCTCACAAAGATAAGTCTTTAAGAATAACCAAATTATCACATCTTAAATGAACCATTTTCTTGATGTTATCAAGTATCCAGGTAGTGTTCAAATGTGTCGGATTGTCTCTCTTTATTTTACCCCTAGTTTGTTTGAATCAGAATCCAAACAGGCTTCACACACTCACTGGTTGATATGGATTCAAAGAGACTTAAGAGACATAAGTCTCTCTTTTTCTCTCTTGCCATTTACTGGATGGTGAAACCAAGTCATTTGTCCTATAAAATTTTCCATATTCTGAATTTTGTTGATTTCCAAGACTTTTAAAATGTCATCCTCAAGCTTCAATAGCCTGCCTTCTTAAAATCTAACCCTTATGAAATTGCTTCTCTTTTAAAGAAAAATTATACCTTGTCATTCCTTTGCCTGTTTACTTGAGGGTTTTCCAGCCTACATTTTGCTCAATTTTGTCCAAATATCCTCCCTTTTAATACCTATGGCTTACCTAACACTCCTTCCTTTTTTTTTTTTTTAAAGATTTTGTTTATTTATTTGACAGAGAGAGAGACAGCGAGAGCAGAAACACAAGCAGGGGGAGTGGGAGAGGGAGAAGCAGGCTCCTGGCCGAGCAGGGAGCCCGATGCGGGGCTCGATCCCAGGACCTTGGGATCATGACCTGAGCCGAAGGCAGACAGACGCTTAATGACTGAACCATCCAGGCGCCCCCTAACATTCCTTCCTGATAGAACCTGGCCAACCTGAAATGCCCTTCAGTCAGGTTTCAAAATGTGTACCAGCCTCCTCCCCCAGGTGCTTACTCAGCTTTCTCTAAATTGTCTCAAGACATCACCAATAAACAGTAGGTTGTTTTGATTTTAAAAATTGTGCCACATGACTACTTTTTAAAAAATACTTTCTGATTCCTGACATACACAAATATATTTACTAGGAAATTATATACTTGGGATTTGCTTTAAAATAACGGGGGAGGGGAAGGGGTGGTTTGGAAGTAATAGATTGGTCATGATCCATATTTGTTCAAGCTAGATAATCCATCTGTGAGGTTTCACTATTTTATTCTATCTCCATTTGTATACATTTGAAATTTTCCATAATAAGAAATGGAAATGAAATATCGTGTATCACCTAAGCTACATAATGAAACATTTTATTTTAGGGACTTATGTTGTAACACCTTTGCTAAAGATCATAAGAAAATCGTTCCTAAGGAACAATGCACTCACTTTTCCCATTCCATAAGTCTGGTTTGCCTAAAAACAAGTCAGTTTTAAAGTAAACTAAAATAATCATTAAATAATATTTAAATAAAAGGGGGACATGGTTTGGAATGACTGAAAATAGGACTCAGGGAGAGGTGCTCCATAGGTTTGTGATTCATCTAAGCTGCCCTTCTTAAGATGCTGGCGTGGCAGAATTCATAGACATGCCCCTATTCTCTACTGCTGACAAGAGACTCCCAGAAGAGGAGTGACCCAGACTACTTGATTATCCCATAAGAAAAGGGTGCTAGAATAGATTATGAAGGTCACACTTACTAGTTCTCCCTGCTACTATACCAGAAGAATGTGCAGGTCCTAACTCCCAAGGTGAAAGTCAAACACAGAGCTTTTCAGAGACCTATCAGCTTTTAACTTTAGTCTGATTGCTCTTTGTTTTGTTCACCTTTTGAAAAGATAAGAGAATTTAACACCTTATGCTTACATTAGCCATATATACTAGGGAGTGCTTTTTAACGGACATACAGCCTTTATTAATAATTTTCTATTGTTTCATTAGTATCATATTTAAATGATTTATAAGGGTAATTTTTAACTGTAACCAGCCATGCAACTGCAAAACTCATCACGCAAATGGACCTGCTTCATGACATCTTTTCCAAAGTCACATGAATTTGATACCATGCAGTACATACAAAGTCCCAGTCAGTCCAGTTGAGGATAATTAAAGGGAAAAGAGTAAGAACTGAGGCTGAAAATGGAAAGGAGAGAAAAATGGATACACAGTAAGAAGAAATACTCTTGTGTGAAAGCTTGGAACACCTATGTGGAACATAGGGCTTGGGGTCAGGTCTGTTGGGTTCTTGCTTCAAAGGGAGGGAGCTCCAAGCAGTTTGTGCCCTCGATATAGTTTTCATGTCCCAGGTTAGAAACACCTGTTTTGAGAGACAGAGGAATAGGCTTGAGAAACATCTACACATCTAGGCCGAATAGGTTAATGAAAACTTCCAGAAGTTTCTCCATCTCGAGCATCTACGTTCATCCTGTTTCTGGGCCCACACTGGGAGATAGCAAGCAGGAGACAATGTCTCTAATCCATAAGCTCAAAAAGGCATTAGACATTTTATGGGAACAAGGTCATACACTAAGAACGTGTCCTGGAAGATGTGTATTTATGTACAACAAAGCAGTATCAGTTTGCAATTGTTGGAACTCTGGGAGAGGCTCTAAAGACATTTTTGTGAGCAAAAGGTGAGGAATCTAAATTTAATTGTCTTTATTTTTTACCAATTTAAAATATGTAATAACATCATTGGTAATATTTTTACTTTTATGAGTGTAAAAATATTTTACAGATTCACACAGACTTGGCCACACCATAAACTATATCTTCTTTGTAAGCTCTGTAAGCTATTAAGTTACCCAACCTGGAACTCCCTTAAGAATTTGATCCTCTCAACTGGTGCGAGGTTATTCTATACCCAGATCTCCCAGTTCCTCTGAGCTATTACTTCCTACATAATCACTTAAAAAAAAAATTAATCAGAATTAAAATAAAAAGCCGATTGGTGCCCCTTTGTAATTCTTTCAGTAAAACTATTGTATCTGTATATACTTCTGAGTTTGTAGATTTGTAAACATTTTAAGTTTTGCAAAAATTTTAGAAAAACAATTCAATAGCCCATGTGAGTACATTTTTATTACTCTTTTATTCTCCACCAAAATTAATTGAGAAAAATAACAGGGCTGTACACTTTTGAGTAGGAAAAGTAAGGAAATAGTCAGGGATGATGGGCTTCAAATTCCATGGGATTTCGGTCACCAAATACACTAATTGAGGCCACAGAAGCCCCAGTCATCTGCCCATCTGACCTATAAAGTACAAGTAATATTCTCACAATAAATAAGGAATAAATGTTTTACATTTGCTCCTTAGAAATTGGTATAGAGCATTTGGGGTTCTTTTTGGATTCTTCAGGGTTCACTTTTAACAAATAATCTTCAAACATATATAGAAAATATCAGACCAGATAAAAATAAGGCATATTTACATATCGTGTTTTGGATAAAATGATAGTCATTAACCCCAATTCTTACATTGCTAGGGTTGTGTCTTCTCTGCCAGAGTCACTATTATGTACATCTAACATATTTTTGAATGTTCCTTTAAGAAAAAAAAAAAGTTCTCCTTATCTTAGAAACACATATATGCTTTGTGTTGCAGTGGTTGCCATGGCAAGTCTGCATATTTCATTAACTACTAGACCAGGGTAAACAGACATTGGTGGTGCTGGTGGTATCAAGACTTTGTCAGCATTTCTGTTATAAATATATATTTTTTCAGGGTTCCCTACACGTGAAATGTTAACTCCGTAACAAGTTCACACAAGACAACAAATGCTGATGCCCGAGAGGCTGAATGTTTTGAGGGGCCCTAAAACAGGAAATAAAAGGAAGCCATTTCTTCTGGAGATCTGTGAAGATTATAAATAACAAAAGTTTGGAGACCATCCCCGAACTGTTTATCAGTAGGCCTAGAAATTAACCTTGCCGTTTGGTTTTCAGCCAAGAATGCGGACTAGAATTTTTGAATTGTGGTTTGGTTGGTATATGAGAATTAGTCTTCTAAATCAAAAATAATCTACTGCTTAAGAGTAGGTTCTCAAAGAAGCACATGGGTGGCTCAGTTGGTTAAGCATCTACCTTCAGCTCAGGTCATGATCTCAGGGGCCTGGGATCCAGCCCCACATCGGGCTCCCTGCTCAGCGGGGAGTCTGCTTCTCCTTCTCATTCTCCCTCTGTGCTCTCTCAAATACATAAATAAAATCTAAAAAAAAATTTTTTTTAATTTTAAGTACCTAGGCTATTTCATGTGGTTCACGGATTTAAAAATATATAACCAGCAACAACAATAAATAATGTGTATTTAGCTCTTACTATATCCCAGGCCCTGTTCTAAGCTCTTTACATGTTATTATCTTACTTGCAGAAAAGTAAATAAAGAATACACATGCCTTCTTTAATAAGTTACTGGTCTATGCAAAAAGAAGGAAGGAAGGAACTAAAAAGTAAAAAGAGGTCTTAATTAACCCATCTACTTATGACATAAAGTGAGGACCATTTCCATAGGATTCATAGAGCTACTGAGAGCGAGATAGACCCTCTAACTACTAAGAGCCCTTGAAAAATTATTTTCTGCCCAAATCTGGTCCATACAGGCATACTATCTTATGTTTTCAATTGTGTCAATTCTCAAATGATTTCAGTGACCATGACATAGAATAACTGTGGTTAGGTGAGCTAACTTAAACATTTTAGGTGAAAACGCATGCCACAAAGCCAGGTGATCTCATCTATCTCTGCATACTAAAAATGAATCTATTTATACACCTAAATATTCTTCTTGGGTATATCTAAACATTTATGATAATGTATATAATAAAAACTGAGTGCTTTTATTTGCTGAAATCCCAGGAGAAAGAATAAACAGAGCCCCCAGTTTTTCACTCCTGCTGGAACGATTTAGCTAATTGAGGTCATCATAAGGAGATTTCTCTAAGACATTTGAAAATGTGTTTCATCTTTTTGCCACATATTTCTCAATCCTTGTATTAGTGTAATAAAAATAAGCTGTATTGGCTATTTAAGAAATATTTAAATAATGTTTCTTGTGATCCAAAACGTGACCAGAACGCACCAAGTAAAATCCTAGGGAGTCTTACAGCAACTCACTGCGGCCTCATTTTCTCTCCTCTTTCATACTGTAGTTCTTGCTCCTATTGTTTCTTTTCTTAATCTGGCTTTGGTAGGGGACAGTGGGGCACAGGAGTGACAGAAACATTGTTTACTTATCAATTGCCCCAGGAAAACCAGTCTATACATTGGACAATGACGAATTCAGCAGACTAGCTATGGTTATCCTACCACCAAATAGCAGGACTGATTTTTTTTTTTAAACTAAATTTACCTTATCAAATTTAAAGTGGGCTGTTGAGACCATGAATCTTAGTAGTCTGGGTAGGTACCAAGCCTAAAGACATCTATATTTCTGTAATAAGTATACTTCAGTATTATTCTGTTTGGAGGTCAACAAGGACTTGTGCACGTGAGCATATTCACACTCGTGTGAGAACAGCTCAGTATGTCAGCAACCGGAAGACCAACTGTTTAAAAGGGGAAGAGGTAGAAAGAAAATACGAGAGTGCACATCTCCAGCTTCCATCAGCGTAACCTTATTCACATTTATACCCATTCCACCTGATGGCTAAAAAAACTGGCATGTTTCCCAGCTAGTGTAAGAATATCTTATAAGAACTCTGAAGATTTTAATCAAGGTTCTTTTTAATTTCTATAAAGCATTCTGTTGGAAAACATCTGCATGTATGTTTCCTCATGTCTAAATCGCAAAGAATGAATTGAACTGGAACTAATAAAGGATTTGACAGCACAGTCTTTTAGACTTCAATTCAAATTCTAAGCAGTTGTATCCAGGTTAAGCTTGAATTAATGAGAAGTAGCATCTATGCATGCTTGTAAGACTTCTTTGGATATAAGAGATGTAAAGATGGAAGTTATGGGGTTTTGTTTGATTAAGAAGCTGCCTCAGAGAGCCAGTCATCCATTCATGTTGCCCTCTTATCCATGCACAGATTGATAATGATGAAAAGGGTCTTGCAACTGAATTAAGTGATGATGATAGACAAAAACTGGGACTGGCCAAGTTGAGAATTAGTACTAAAATGCCCAGCAATCTCAAATCCTAGAGTGTAAGCAAAATGTAGATCACTTACTTTGGCATTTGGAAAATGTGTTCTTGGTATATCTTTGGGTCTTCATGTTTTGTCAGTCTCACCAAAAAGAAAAAATAACCCAAAGCAAAGCCAAACCAACCTTTCCCCTCCACCCACCACCAACCCTGAAATCTACAACTAAATTTACATGTTTAAACACTGGTTCTGAGGACAGGTTCAGGGATAAATATGTACCGTGGTGCTGTTCAGCTTCACAGGTTGGTTAATGTTAAACAAACACATTGCAAATCGTGTCTTCTTACGAGGTTGTTTTCTGAGATTCCATGGGTCAGGGTCAAAACCTGCCGTTTTCTAGCTTTTCTACAGTGCTAATCAATAGTTTGACAAATGGAATAACGGTCTAATTAAACAGTGACAATACGCTTCTAAAGCAACTGTGCTGAAATTATTTCACGATCAATTTTGCTTATGTCATATCACCCTTATAAACAGCAAAAACAAAAACAAAAACCCCCCACATATACCTTTTACGTTTATAATGATTGAATATCCATTATCTCAGTTACACCTCATAGTAACCTGGTATAATGGCTTTGTTAGACCAGTTTTAAAGAGAAAATTGAGTTCCAGAATATTTACATGACTTTACTTATTCAGCAAAGATATAAGAAGCAGGTACCGTGCTAGGTTTTGAAGTTAGAGACAATCCTTTAAATACACAAATATTTACATAATGTTTACTACGTGCCACTCTTCTAAATTCTCTACAAATATTAACTTCATTATTCCTCAGAACAGCAGTGTGAAGTGGGTACAATTATTACCTCCTCTTTACAGATGAGGAGCCTGAGACATGGAAATGGCAAACAGCTCGCCCCAAGTCGGACAGCTAATAAAGGACAGGAATCAGAGTGAAGTCTAGGCACTCAAGCCCCACAATCTATACTAGTTGACCTTGTGCTATGCTGAATAAGGCACCACATCTGCTCCCAAGGACTTCAAAGTCTAACAGGGCAGATGTGTAGACAAATGTGTCCGTGCAACTCGTAGGAAGCAGAGAGTATGGAGAAGGAAGGATTAACTCTAACTTGTCTAAAGGCTCTCAGCTGGGAGGCAGCAGAACGAGAATCAGATTCAAATCTATGAATTTGGACTCAAGTCAATGTGTTCTTCCATTTCATAGGGCAGGCCCATATTTGATAAGAGTTTGGAACGACAGTGAGAAAACAATGCACTTACGGGAACACAGCCTATGAACCAAAGGATAAAAGCTGGGCTTCTTTGAATAGGAAGAAAAAAGCACTGTGGTTCCTAACAGATAAAAATGTAGACCAGATATAGGTATACAGATCTCCCTCTCTTCTATATAACATAGAATGCATACATGCATAATCCATATAACACATAATATATATGTAGATACCAGCAGAACTCTTATGTATATCAAGTCAACTGTAAAGCTCCAATTATTCTAAGGCTCATGGTCAGTCAGAAAAAAACAGAGTCCGATGTTCTGCTCAAAAGTAAAAGGAAAGCCTAAAGACATGGAGACAGTAATGAGCATCATTCTGGGCATATAACAGATGGCTGATTGAATGACTGCTTGATTGACTTACTGAAAAGAGGAAAAAGAAAAAAAAAAGACTGGAGACGAGGCAGTCTCTGTTGTTCACCTTTAAACTTTGGTGAAAATTTTGGTGAGGAGAATTAGTTACATTGAAACATGTAGAATCAAGATTTTATGTCAACATATCAATTTTATGTCCAACAGGTCTCTCCTGGACAACCATTTTGGTGGTTGACTACTATGTAAGTGCAGCTACCAACTACTTACATTTCTAAGTTTTGTAGTCCAAGCAGTGGCCAAAGGAGCTCCACAGGAAGAAATAAATATTTGGCCAGTTTGAACTATAGTTGTGTTTGTAAGTGTGTTCTTGGCACATAGTAGGTCCCCAGTAAGTGAATGGGTGAATTTCATTTGGTCCTTCCAATGGTCCTGTTATTATCCCAGGAATTATATACTTTTTTTTTAAAGATTTTATTTATTTATTTGCCAGAGAGATAGAGAGCACAAGTAGGCAGAGAAGCAGGCAGAGGGAGAGGGAGAAGCAGGCTCCCCGCTGAGCAGGGAGCCCGATGTGGGACTCCATCCCAGGACCCTGGGACAAAACAAAAAAAGTGAAGCTCCTTTCAGGCCTCCTCTGAAAAAACTAATGTTAAAGTCTTATGCAAGATTCAAAGGAAATGCCATCAGCCTTTTAAACCTGAGAGCATAAGCAAAATTGAGTTAATGTGATTGTCTTACACATGTAAATATCAGATCACCCGTAATTAAAAAGTATCAGTCTTCAAGTTGTTACTTATCACACTACACTAGACACTATAAAAAAGGAATTTGACTATAGATGCTTACAAATTAAGGTATTAATATTACTGGATAAATTAGTCATAATTTATTTAAGCATCAATCTTAAATGTATTTTAAAATAATAAAGTTTGAATATATTGAACCTTAGATTCTAACTTTAAATATAATTTTCAAATACCTAGGATAGAATAGAAAGAGTCAAAATTTCTATACTTAAAAATTCAATTCCTGTTAAGACGTGTAATTAGCTCCTTTCTTATGTATTTTATACTATTTGAAGCAAAACACCTCACAAACCAAAACTTTTCTGTTCTTAGCCAAATTATACTACAACAATCCTGATGGTCCAATCACAAAGCGGAGATCCCAACCCACCTGAACACTCTCTCCAAGAGTGTAATGCAGGCAAGACTTACCCTGGGCTACTCTGGTGGGGTTTTTTTTTTCCTGTTTGCAGTAATCTTTGTTACAACAATTTCTAACACATTTTCTTCACGCATCTGAAATTTTGACACTGCTTGGCTGCTGTTTTTTATGAGCTCATTTGAAACAGAACAACAACAAATAGATGTGGCACCCAATGACCCCTGTAATCACCTCCTCACCCTCCACACCCCTCCCCCAACCTCTCCCATCACCTGCCTCAGCATTCCAGGAATGGGGTGGGGGGCAGCCAGGAGCTCCTTCTTGCTTCCTTTGCCTTTGCACCTGCTGGCCCCTGCTGGGGGTCTGCTCCCCATTCCTCTGCTCCTGGCCGGCTCCTGTTTATTCTTTTAGTCTGAGCCCAGCTGTCCCTTCCAGGAAGTCTTGTCCATCCCTTTCAAACAGAGTTGGGTGCCACACTTTTCCTACCCCGCAATTCCTAGCATCTCTACGTATACACTATACGGTAGCATCTCACCCGCTACCTTATAGTGTCAGGACCTACGTAAGCAATGGATTCCCTTGGGAGACCAGGGCTTCAGAGAGTGGGTCTTCTTTTCTTACTGTCTCTATTGCCTTAGCCCCTACCACAAAGTCTGGTACATAAGTGTTCAATACTATTTATTGAGTGAATAAATGAAGATGACTCCTTCCACTATAATAGAAATTGACTATCTTGCAGCATTATGAAAAAAAAATATCGATGTCCATTTTTCTCAACAACACTTTGAGATCTATTAGTGTACCTCCTGCTGGTAGAGAAGAAAAACAATCCCTCCTTTCAGAACAAACTGGACATGTATATTTTTGTCTGGACTCTAAATAACTCATAAGTGACCATTCAGAATCAAAGATTCTTTTTTAAGAGAGTTGATTGCTGCTGGTCAAGCACCCAAAATATTCTCACTAAAAATAGACATTCAGCTAGTGGCTAATATCTGGGATTGATTAACAGTTGTTGTAAAACCTAGGAGAGGAGCTCTTCGTTTTTGTTGCCTTTGTTTTTAATAAATGTTTATCATTTCTCTCATAGGGAAAGTAATCCATAATTTTTTTTAAAAGATTTTATTTATTTGACAGAGAGAGATATAGCGAGAGAGGGAACACAAGCAGGGGGAGTGGAAGAGGAAGAAGCAGCTTCCTGCTGAGCAGGGAGCCCGAGGTGAGGCTGGATCCCAGGACACTGGGATCATGACCTGAGCCCAAGGCAGACGCTCAGCTAATGACTGAGCCACCCAAGCGCCCCAGTAATCCATAATTTTTAAAGTTTAGTTGCAAATATAGATGAGGGAAAAATAAAAGATTACCCACATTTCCACAATGGGAAATAACTGCTTGTTTATATTTTGAGAGGTGTACTTTCAGGCATTTTTTCCTTCCCATATGTTTGTATATGTTATATGTCCATAATTTTAAAAACATAGGGCTTATATTACTGTTAGATCTTGTATCTTGCTTTTAAAACTTTTATAATTTTCCCACACCCTTATTCCTTGAATATTCTTTGAACACATGATTGGTAATTATTGCTTTATATTCTGGGCAGGCAGCTCGATATAAAGGAACTAATGCGTATAGTATGACCAGTCATTTTGCCATCTGGCCATTGGCTCTGAGCAGAAGGAACAACTGCAGGATCGGTCAGCTGAAGTAATTATTACAATGTTGCTTGTTGCAACCTCATATATAAGTTCCAAAGAAAGGTTTTGGATGCACACATCGAATCAGTGTCCTTAGTAGAGATTTTCATTAACTCAACATTTATACAGTACCTGTAATAACCCAGGCAGAGGCTAAAATTAATCAAGGTAAACAAGCAAAAGAGACTGTTTTACAACTAATCTAAATTGGCCATCTAGACGTACTCGAATCCATCCCCAAACCTCCTAAACCACCTGACCCAGTGTCTCCTAGTCTGCTGCTGTCCTGCTAAGTAAGGTCAAGACATTTACTTTAACTGAGTCAATTTTCCTATATTTAAGGAAAGATTGATGCTACCGACTTTATACCCAGCCCTCCAGGATTTGTAAATCCGCACTCAAGCGACCCATAAAGTACAAAAAGCTCAGGTCATCTTGCTGCACTGGGCACCATTAACCCCTGTAGCAAAGGATGATACATCAGTCTGCAGGTGCCTTGTGAAGAGTTCTGACCATGATAGCCCTGCCCTAGAGTTGCTTACAGACTGCAGAAGAGATGAGCATGCCTGGCAGAAACCTATCCCTCTCATTTATTGCACAGACCTGACTCAGGAAATCCTCTGTGTTCCCTAAAAGCAGCCCTCTAAGAACTGTTACTGAGTCACAGCTCGAGATACCGTTGGGAGTCCAAATGCAAACAAGAGGGCACCAGGCTTACAATCTCCAATTACTGGTGAAATTACAAAATCAAAATGTATAAAATTTGTTCTGCTAGAGAATTTGCTTTTACAGGGAAGGGATCGATGGGAATATGAAAGAGAGCAATGGAAATTAATGTGTCGTGGCCCCCAAAGAATATAATTTTTAAACCATCACTTGCTATTCATTAGAAAGGCAATCAACTCAAGCTACCATTGTGTTAATACTGTATTCTGTACAAAGAACTTAAATTAACAAGGTGATTAACTGGAAGTGTTTTTATCATTATAGTTACTTACATATCTCCTTCCTTCCCAGTGCTGTTTATTCAAGCAGGCATTGTAAAGGGTAGGAATCATTCTTTAGAACAAACTTTTAAGAGCTCTAATTTAACATTTAGAATTTCGGTATATTATTTGAGTTGTAATCAGTCATAAGCCTCATAGTCCTTGTTATTCTTTACCCTGATAGACCTGCTTAGGCAGAAGCCTGGAATGAACTTTTGATACGTTTTTCTCTGCATCATATCAATGCATAATCAAGACATAAAATTGGACAAGAATTTGAGTTGTTTCAAAGGCAAATGGCAGAGAACAAAATAACAACGACATGAGCTGTCGTCTAACTAGTTTTTTTTTTTCCCCGTCAGCTGAAGCTAAAAGGAATTCTCTCTTTAGATCGGTGACAAAGTCAGTTTGTCCACCTGCACCAAACTTGTTTGCTAATTTTGCAACATAGTAGTTGACTATTCAAACATTTCCAAAATGCTCCATTGTATAACTGTAAAGGCGCTTTCAGCTGGGGTGAAGAGAGGGGCTTGCGCCTGGGTGGCTCAGTTGGTTAAGCGGCTGCCTTCGGCTCAGGTCATGATCCTGGAGTCCCGGGATTGAGTCCCACATCGGGCTCCCTGCTCAGCGGGGGGTCTGCTTCTCCCTCTGACCCTCCCCCCTCTCATGCTCTATCTCATTCTCTCTCTAAAATAAATAAATAAAATCTTTAAAAAAAAAAAAGAGAGAGGGGCTTGCCATCGACTAAGCAATTTCCTCAGAATGCAGGGGTCATTGCATTTTTCTTGGCCAGGGAGGTTTATAGAGCAGAAAAGGAAGGCCTCTCCCAGGGGCCTGGGCTGGGAAGCCTTTTGGAGCCTCATATTTGAGAGTGTCCCCAATTTAGACTTTTTGAAGATATCCTCAAATGAGGCTGTTGAAAATCACTTGTATTGTATGGGCATTTAGGTGTTAGTTTGCTAAATGGACATGTTGACAATGTACCACAATTTAGTGACACTGTATTGGATTTAAGTGGATTTTTAAATATATTTGGAGACTCAAAAAAATGGAAGTGGCCTAAGATTCCACGGATATCTGAGAGGCTGTGCTGAAGGAGAATTAGAAAAGTATTAATCTTTCCTTCTGTGTCTACAATTAATTAGGCAGGTGGCTCTTTGGAGTAATATCCAGTTTTATCTTCTTTTATTCCATATTTTTTAGTCTGTACGTTGAGGTTAATAATTATATAACCATGAAAAGAGATACCTATAGCAACACCTAAGCTTTCATCACTCTGCAAATGACACAAAGATTGCAGTAGCACAAGGATATAAGTACTCAACTCACCTGCAGGATAACATGAAATCCTGCTATTTGAATAATTTAGGAAGATTGTTGTACCATTTCAGAATGGCATTTTTTTTCCTTTTTTGCATGTATCCATATTAAAAAAGATAAAGAATTTGGAGTGTCAAAGCATGATATCAAAAA
The DNA here is from genome assembly GCF_002201575.2 of Neomonachus schauinslandi. Classification (NCBI taxonomy): domain Eukaryota; kingdom Metazoa; phylum Chordata; class Mammalia; order Carnivora; family Phocidae; genus Neomonachus; species Neomonachus schauinslandi. The sequence goes on from NC_058407.1 coordinate 65,917,004, forward strand.
AAGATCACAAATTCTCTTCAACACTGTAAGTTTGAAAATCAAAATCCAGAGAGTAAATTCTATGCCAAAAAGAAGTCATCAAGATCTTGTTTCTAACTGCAGTTGTGCTGGTATCTTTCACTTGGGGGAATGACTTGGTAGATCCGATAGACATTTACCTACAATGTGATAAATAGTTGGATGAATGTAAGTGTCCATATTTGGAAGCACTAATATTGACTGTAGGATGACAGACATATAGTCTTGGGACTTGATCTATTTTCTTAGATTTTGAGTTTTTGAAGCTAAAGGCCGAAAATGATAAAAAGTAACTCTGCTTGGGGCACCTTTGTGGCTCAGTCAGTTAAGCGTCCAACTTTTGATTTCGGCTCAGGTCATGATCTCAGGGTCGTGAGATGGAGCCCCGCATTGGGGTCCATGCCAGATGGGGAGTCTGCTTGAGATTCTCTCTCTCCCTCTCCCTTCCCCCTCCCCACCCGACCCTGCATGCATGAGCACTCTCTCTCTCTCAAATAAATAAATAAATAAATAAATTTTTAAGTGACTCTTCTTAGAAATAAGACATCACAAAAAGAATGTAGTATAGAAAAGTTAAAGAGAAAGAGAAGAAAAATGTAGGGGACCTAAAGAGAAGTTGAAGTAGGAGTAAAGAAAAGGAAGTAAAGGCAGATACAGACACAATACAAAATTATTAAAAATTAGGTAATTTGGTTTCTTAGTCATTATTGTTTCTACCCATCATCTTCCAGTGACTATAACCAGATCCTATTTCCAAGTACTATTTTGTCCCATGACTAATATTAGAAATTTGGATGCAGTCCCAATGAAAACAAGAGGTTATCTTTCTCAGGGTCATTGCAAAATGCCATGATGGTCTGGCTAAGGCATTTTTTTTAAATTGTTGACTCATTTTGCCTTGATCCAGCTGGAACTTTCTCTTTGAGGACATCATTAAAGGTAGAAATTTTAAACAAGATGATCAAGTATTTTAAAGATGAGCAAGAAAAATATTGATTCAGTGCACAGGTCTGATCTGAATTCATTTTGAGCCAACAGTTTTGTACTTTCAATAGATAAGATATTGGGATATACACTCGTTTAAGACCTTCTCTGTACTATTTGAAAATGATAACCCAGATGGATGCAAGGGGTGCTGAAGAGGATGAGTAATCACCATATAGTCTCTTTCAGTACATAAAGGAAAATGAAGATTTTACTGCAAGTTTCTTGTTTTTCATAGAATAGTCACATACAATTCATGGCCTGTATTGTGAGCCAGTGAAAGTGATAAATGAAAACAGTACAAGAAAGAATCAAATTACCACTGACCTCAATTTAAATCCTTTCCATCTGCCTTTTCATTTGCCTATCTGAGAATAACAGCAGAAATAACCAGAGCCATACTACCATTCAGCCTCCTCACTGTCCATGTCCCTACCTCCATCTCCATCCCATCTTCCTACCTGCATCCCTTCCTTCCCTGCTGATTTTATGATTCTTTTTTTCAGAAGCTTTCAAGAGATCCTTGTCACTAAAATTCTGTGCTCCCTAGACTTCATGGCTTTTACAGTCTGAATTATTCTATTCTACTCTATTCTTTTTTTCCCCTGAAAGTCTCCGCTGCAGCCAGACTTGTTCTCACTCTTGCCAGAATATGCTTTAGCCTATCTACAATTTTCACCCAGGATGCTTTTCCCTTTTCTATCTATTGGGACTTCATGTGGACTTTTAAGGCCCCCCTCAAGGTCCATGGGCACCCCCATGCCTTCTTGGATGGCCTCCCCAGGGGACCCTTCATCTTCTGGAGTCCTGGAGAATATTGGGCAAATCTGCTGACATTAACTGTGTTATAGTCTGGGAAGCCTGGGCATATCTTACCCTTGGGCCCCCTTTCCCTCCCTGCCTACCCACCCATGCATCTGTTCCTGGTGGTACTTATACGAATTCCTTATATGAAGGATCAGTTAAAGTGTTTGTAATATTCTTGTTCAGACTTGCTTCATTATTCACTACCCACATATTTTTCATTTTATTCATTTTTGTAAGTTGGTACATATTCTGGTTCATTACTTCTTTCTACAGTGGTCCTGGAACCAAATCAGAGACTAAATGAATATGTTGCATTTGCCATGCTTTAAAAATCAAAAGAGCATAGACCTATTACCAAGTGTATATGAAATTACATCATGTATGATTTTAAGAAACAGGCAGAACATTAAACTAGACTGTTAAGTCTGTTTTCCTTATGAATGGAAACTTAAAATGAGTTCTGTAAAGACCAGACTATACCTTTATTCATTAATTAACATAGATAAACATTTCAAAAACTGAGGGAAGAAAATAGACAACAAAATTCCTAAGCTATTTTAATTCAGCTACTTTTGTCAAATTAATTTTCAAGGTATGTATTTGATTTTTAAGTGAATATTAGGAAAGTTTGTGATAAGAATTTTGCAATTAGAATAGGTTCAAAAGAAATATAAGACCCTTCATAGAACTCTCTTAAGTGTGCTCTTTATTTTAATCTAATATGCTAATTTATTATAATTTAGTATACTTGAAGAAGATCTAAATTATAAATGAAATCTAAACTTAAAATTTTAAGAGAGGTAAAACTTTAGGTACTTAGACATTTAGCTCTATTCTTTTTTATATGAAGATATCATAGTATGAAATTCACATATTAGAATCCTTTTTTTTTTTTTCAGTTGACCCACTATGAAATGGAATTTTACTAGAAGACAGGTATTTAATCTTCTAACAATTAGTGCAGGTTTTTGCTCGCTTCATCGTTAACTTTGCAAAAAGAAAGAAATCTTAAGTTGGAAAGCTCACAATTAAATGATGGAAGTAATTTGAAAAGGAATATTCTTTAAATTTTTCTGAAATTAAGATTAATACATTCATTACATTTTTTTCTTAGACCATAATAATTTTCATCCAATAAAAGACAAATCTACAGAGTAATTTTGAAAAATAAAGAACAAGCTGGGGCACCTGGGTGGCTCAGATGGTTAAGCGTCTGCCTCCGGCTTGGGTCATGATCCCAAGGTCCTGGGATCGAGCCCCACATTGGGCTCCTGACTCAGTGGGGAGTCTGCTTCTCCCTCTCCCTCTGCCTCTCCCCCTGCTCATGCTCTCTTTCTCTCTGTATCTCTGTGTCTCAGATGAATAAATTTAAAAAAATCTTAAAAAAAAGAAAAAGAACAAGAGAAATATACAAGCAAATATACCATATAAAAGTTAATAGACCAAATGGGCACATTTGAAAAGAAAATAAGAAATAGGTAACTGGACCTTTTACTTAATATTTAATGCCTTGCATCAGCTTAAGAATTTCTTACTCAAAGAACAATGTTTACTTGTGTTTTTATGGAAATCGGGAGTTGACTCACCTGTTCTAATCCAGCATTTCTTCTGATTGGTCATCAGATTGTTCACTCATGTCATAAATATTTAAAAGGCAAAGAACCCTTAATTCTGGATTGATTTTTAATCTTTTTCTCACCTCACTGATACATTTTCATAACAGAATAAATTATATGCTAACACATTTTAACTCCTTCTCTGATGTTCGGAAAGCCACATAGATTGCTTTGAAAAGGACGAGATGTTCATTTAGAAATTCTTTAAAAACTCCAAACAGTGTTTTGCTTACTCAGCACATTGCCTTTGAAATGGTAACAGTGGCGGATAGAACTGACAATTTTCAATCTTGTGGTGCCTTGAAGAGTTGGTGCCATTTGTAAGAGTCTGTCATTCCATAAAGTTTCCTCTGAATAAGCCAGCAATTCAAAGGAAAATAACTCTTCTCCTCTATAATTAATATTTTCTAGGCATTCTGATTATAATGTTTCATTAAATAATATGACTCCATAACTATTATTGTTATTATATTATTATACTTTGCCTTCAGTTCGTAAATCTAGAAATGTTAATTTTCTAAAAGCTTTATCAACCAACCTATAGCGTCTTAATACAGAATGATACCAATCAAGATAAAACTGTCAGTGAGTATTTTGCTGTATAAAAGCCAAAATTCTAAAAACAAATAGAAATTGGTGTAACTGATGTTTAATCCAAATGTACAACAGTAAACTGAGTTAGCTTCTCTCTCTTTTTTTTAAGAGCTGACGCAAGTTGGACAGAGGGAGGTATTGGGGCAAGGTGGTGGTGGTATGATTGGCTTGTCTCATTCACGCCCACTGGTCTTTAAATCATTGTCTAGATCCCCAAAGGTTCATATAAGTCAACACTGTTACAGGGATCTGCCATTCCAAACAATTCCAGAAAGATTGCACAGGACTGGATAAATAATTAAGGTAAAGCTCTTTTTACATGAATAGTTGCAGAGTTAAAATAATGCTTCCTTTCTTCTTTTTATGGTGTAGAGTGTTTATTTATTACAAGTTAAATGTTTGAAATTTTTTCTCATTTTAAAAAAGATAAATTCACTATAATGTCAGACATTGAAATTATTTACCCAGGTCTTGATTGCAGCTTTCTTTTGCAGATAATTTTAGGTTTGAGCATAAAATTAGGACAGTGGATAACAGAAAAGGGAAATACAGCAAAAAGAAATTGGTAGGTAACAAGTGTTTAGTTATTTACATCTCCTGGTTAATCACTGAGTAAAGAGTGGACATAATGTGTCTTAGAAAAAAATACAAGGTTTTAGAAGTACATTCTCAATGCCATAACATTAAAGATTTTCTTTATCTTGAAAACAAAAATTCCCACAAAAAGTAACCAAAGGAAGACTATCCCATGACTGCAGCAGATACAAATGGCTAAGAGTTTGGGCTGCACCATGATCACATGAAAAAGAAAATAGAGTTGTGACTTACTTTGTCTTCTTATGTGTCCATTTTAATGAAGGAGTATTTTTAGGGTAAATTTATGAGAAGAAACTGGGAAGTTGAATAGAATATAAACATAGCTTTAGATTTGGAAGGACTAGAATCAGTTATCTAAAAATAGAGCTGTACTCCTCAAATTTATCAATTAGATGGGGGAGAATTCTCAGTGAATTTGAGTATCCCCATATTTTGGGTATCTTACAGAGCATTTAGTCATGGTTTAACTAAATGCCCAGCTGATAGCAAAGAGTGTTTCCTAACTCAGTGAAAAAATTATCTAGACTGATGATATATTTCGCATTCATGGACAGTTGGCTGAAAGTTTGATTTTTGACACACTAAAGAAATGTAGGTGTGTTTTCTAGAAAAGACTACCATTTAGTCTACAGGCCAAGTCCTCCAGATTTATATTTAGATCATGTTTTAGGGTTTTCGTAGAAGTCTTTATTTTCCTACTCCTAAGAAGTAGATCAGCAAGTCCTGAGAAGTGTAGTTTTGAGCACTAGACTCTCGAGTTTTCTATAACTATGTTATACAGGATGCTTTGTAGGTTACTAAAGTTCCTATTTTTAATATAGGAGTTACTTTAGAGAAAGTAAAATAATTTATTTTTTTAAAAAAGTGCCTCTGGAGGTAGTCCCATACCTATTAGATAGAATGTAGACATTTTAGAATTTATGGCATCCACAGTTCAGGTTCTTAAATATCATGCTTTAATACATGAAGCATGAAGAGTTCACTATGATAATATCATACATGGTACATACCTTTCTGCATTTCTGGAAACTACTGTTTGGGAACATAGGAACTGAAATTTGTGCATGAATTTAGGATGTTTCTCAGTGTTTAAGATGACTAGAGAATCCAGGTCGCCTTCTAAGAACAGAGCAAGAAATGTTATTTTGCTTATATTTTATTTTAGCCTTTATATTATAGTTTATTATATTATATTTTAGCCTTTATACCTCATCAAATGGTGCTGTAACTCTCATATTAGCAAGTATTTACTATTCTTAGCAAAAGGAAAAGACCTCAATATAGGGTTATTTCTTTTAACTCTTCTAGTTCTCCCAAGATATTATTTCTAAGCTATGTCTGAGTAGAGGAAAGGAATGGAAATGCTAGAATATTAGCACCAGCAATAGGAAGTAGTCAAGTAAATACAGTTTTGCTGTCATTAGTAGTTTCTTTTCTAAGATGTACCTCAGACTGAATGATACTGAGTGTTTTTATGGAAGCTAATTTCTGTGAAAAATCATGCCACAGACTAACAACCATCTAATTCTCGAAGTGTGACTAGAATGCCATTGTTGGGGAAATTGTTCAAAAGAATTTAATATAAAGGTAATATTAGATTGACTTCATTGTTAAAGCTGTATTCATTTACCTAAGGTACATTTGGGATGTGGAGTTAAGTCAGTTCCTTGGATGCAAAGATCATTTGGCTTTTAGAAGTTGTATGACCAGCTACTTCCCACTTGCTCAACCAAAAGGTAAATGACATGGAAAGCAATCTGCTAACTAAGCCTAGATTTCAGAGTAGATTTGTCAGAAATAGGTAGGCATGAAAGGGGATGGTGGGAAATGCTCTGCCAATGTCAGCTTCCTCTTCACATTTGCTTATCAGGTAAAATAAATGTTTGCAGTCACTAGGGAAGGTCGTAACTTTTGCCTCTTGACTCAAGGACAGTTTTGCTTTCCAGATTTGAGGTCTTTCTTTGACGTTGAACTACCTAAGTAAAATAGAAGTCTGCTTTTCTGAGAAGCCCCCACCCTACGTTTCTTGAGTACCTATTCGAAGAACAAGACCTAATGTTTAATAACTAGAATTTGCTATCCATCAGGACATTTAGATAGCTCTTAATAAATATGAAGAAACAAAGCCTTCTGACAATGATAGTATTCTAAATACATTTGTTTCAAGTTCTGATTTTTTTATCTTCATGAATAAGTGAATTGAAACAACAGTGCAGATGACCTGTGCACTGAAGATCTCTTTGTATCACAGAGAAACTTCACTGCATTGAAGAGAAAAGCTAGACTACAGAAAGTTCTGTCAAACCAAATTTGCTTTTTCTTTTAGAATAATTTTGAACATTCTTTGTGGAGCAAAGCTGTTCTTTCTCCTGGTAGCCAGAGGGAAACGCTTCCATTTCACTTTGAAATATTAACCTTTAAAGGTGTAACAAGAATACGTACTTGTATCTGTAAAGGAGAACATACAGAGATGCAATGGTCTTGGTAGAATATACCACCAGGCACTGGGTCACTTGCTGGGAATATGTAGGCTCTCCAAACCCAACACTCTTCCCACCTTCATGAAGCTCTCAGCCTAGTAGAAGAGATAGTGATTTATCAAATAATCACATAATTTAAAACAGAAGCACAAAGTGTGACAAGGATGTGAAGGAGAGGAGCATATGGTACCAGAGTATATAACAGGGGATCTAGTTTAGATGGGGGGCCTCTCTGACCACTTGGCATTTAAAGATTTTCAGGTTCTTTTTACTTTGGGAGACACCTGGGTTTAAGAATGTGAAGAAGAACATTCCAGGCAGAGAGAACAGCATGTTAAAAGGTCCCAAGGTGGCAAGGAGGAAAGAAAACAGCCCAGTGTATCCAGTGAGTGAGAGGAGGTATGGTTCCATATGGGCCTAAAGAGCTATGTGTGGGTTAAAGTATGTAGAGCCTTAGAGCCTATTAGGAAATTTGACTTTATTCTAAAAAGTGATGAAAAAAAATCATTTCAGGGCCTTTAGCAGGTAGTCATTTGGAATAACATATTGGTCGTGGAGAGAGAAGTAAATGAATTATTTTTAAATGTTGAAAGAAGGGTTGCTAGGACTTGGTGATAGATTGGATGTGGGTAGGGAGATTCAGGGTCGAGAATGAGAGGTGTCAATACCTACAGCCAGATTCCTCCTGTGAGCAATTGGGTTAATGAAGGTGCTGTGTACTGAGAAGGGGAGCAGTAAAAGAATCTCTGCCTATGAAAATTTTATTCTATTATAATGTTACATATCACATATCACATATATTACACATAATATATTTTTCAGTTAAGATGTATGCCAACATCATTCTTTCCTAGCCTACCCATGCAAAGATTCACTGATTATTAAGTAGTTATTTAGAGAAAAAAAATAAAAATGTAAATTATGTTGTAATAGTTTGTTCAAAATCTACTAAATAGTTCATCAGGTACAGGGATTCTGTCTTTCTTTTTTAAAAGACTTTATTTTATTTTATTATTTATTTATTTTTTATTATTTATTTATCAGAGAGAGAGCAATGAGCAGGGGGAGGGGCGGAGGGAGAGGGAGAGAGAGAATCTCAAGCAACT
>NC_058407.1:65930205-66020926 GCF_002201575.2 Neomonachus schauinslandi
CAATTCTCTGCCATTATGTCTTTTCTGTTTTGCTTCTCCCTGGCCTCATACTTCTCTCATAATAAGAGGGCAAGTGGAGTATGTTAGACTTCTTATTCTTGCTTCCCCACCATGTCTCTTAACTTCATATTTGTCTTTCTTTACCTATTTGTGATATAATTGAGTGATTTCCATGGATCTATCTTTCAGTTTCATGACTCTCCCTTCAGCTGAGTTCTCCTTATTTCAATGACTATTTTTTTTTAATTTTTAAAATTCCTTTTTTGGCTCTTTTTCAAACCAGCCTGATCATCTTTTATAATGTTCTTATTTTATGGATGTTAGCTCTTATTTTGAATCTTCCTATTAGTTTTTATTATATAGTTTTAAAGTCCCTTTTAGATTGCTTTGCTAGCTCTAGTTACTCAGGTATGAATCTTCTTTCTCATGCTTACTGACACTCATCCTGAGTTTCCACGTGTGTTCTGTGGCTTTTGTACTTGGGGTCGTGACCTCAGCAAGTGTGAGTTGCCTTCCACAGATGTGCTGCCTGGGTGCTGGATTGCGAAGGCATTCCCATGTGGTTTTATATTTGTCAGGGGACTTTTGGATTTCCTGAGTTCTGGAGCAATTGTTATGTTAGTTTCTGTGCTTGGGATATTCTTACCAAATGGGTAGTGCATATTCAGAACCACACCTTCCAAGAGTGAGAGTACTTCTACCACTCTAACAGTTCAACAAGAATTGTATCAACAGCATATGATGGATTCATAGCTTTTTTTTTTTTAAACCCAATGCCAGTCCACCCCTTTTCATGTTATAGTTGAAGAAAATGAGGTTAAAAAAAAAAAAAAAGGTGCCTGGATGGCTCAGTCGGTTAAGCGTCTGCCTTCAGCTCAGGTCATGATCCCAGGGTCCTGGGATCAATCCCCACATGGCGGGGCGGGGGGGGGGGGGGGGAGGGTCCCTGCTCAGCGGGGAGCCTGCTTCTCCCCCTCCCTCTGCTCCTCCTCCTGCTCATGCGCACATGCACTCTTTCTCGCCCTCTCTCTCAAAAATAAATAAAATCTTAAAAAAAGGTTAACTTGTGCTGGGATCCAATGAATTAAAGGCAGAGCAGAACCTAAAAGCTCAGTCTCTTTGCTGTTAAAATGCATTTTAATTTTATATGGATGGTGACAGATGCTGATTCAAAGCTAAACCTGTGCTTCCTTTTGTTACATTCTTAGCTTTGGCTTCATGATCCATGTGCCTGGAAAGCATCTCCCTTGGCATGATCCTACCCTGTGTTGCATGTTATCAGGCATTCTGGTGATGTGAATTCTTTCATACCCAATTAGCAAATTCAAGCAGTAATTTTCCTATCTTACTGCTGGTAGAGACACTGTTAGATTCTGCCTTGTCAGATCTTTGTCAACAATTTACTTTCGTCTTCCTTTCTTTTAAAATCAGGCAATTTGCTTACAAATAGGAAAGCCTCTTGAAGATGGCTGCCAGGTTGTATTTTTTTTTTTTCTTCCCACAGTGACTAGCAGAGCACCTGCCATGTTCATCTACATAGGCACTCTATAAATATCCGATGATTTAGTGATTTATTAAAGGACTTTCCTTCTTCTCTTTGATTTTCTGTTTTTGTATTGGGTAAAGGAAACTTGCCAGAAATAAATTTATAGGGCAGTGTTCAGGAGTGTACTTTCTTTTCATGTTTCTATAGAGACCATACACAAAGTAGGTGATCCACTTTCACTTATCTAATTTAAAGGAAATTATGATTTATTTCATGTTCTTCTTGCAGGAAAGAGTGTTCTGAATACCAGCCTAAAGTGGAAGAGCCTGAGGCTGAAGGTGCAGTATACTGTTTACACTGAAGGAGCTTGTGTGTGGACAAGAGGTGCTGGCAGCTCAAATGGATCCCATGGAGCTGAGAAATGTCAACATTGAACCTGATGACGAGAGCGTCAGTGGAGAAAGTGCTCAAGATAGCTACACCGGGATGGGTAATTTAGAAAAGGCAGCAATGAGCAGGTATGGGATTAAAAATGACCAGGTTCCATGGTAAAATGACAGGTTTATGGATGTGAAAAACAAGGTTTTTGTCAGGAAGAATTGGACTCATTATCTATTTGCAAGATAACCATGACATTGATGTTCGTTCACACATCAACTCTGATCCTGAAGTTCATTATTATATCATCATTATATGTCAGTCTGATTTAGACTGTGTGTGACTAATTTAGAATTGAGGTTACAGTGTTCTAGTCCCCATTAATATAGAACATTCAAAGTTATATAACCTATCACTTCTTTCACCTTTTGGACTATTTTCCCCTCAGATTTCTCTTCCTTTGACTGCCCCTTCGATGTTGCCGCATCTCCAGAATTCTGTGGGGATTCTTTGGTCACTAAAAGTGACATGTGAGCAAGCTCATTGACAACTCTCACAGTTCCACTCACCGAATGTGTGCCATGTCTTCAGCCTGTTAGACTTCTCACTTCATTTCAGGTCACTCTATCCAACTATCTACCACACGTCTCTACAGGGCGCCTCATGTGTCTGAATTGCCTCATTTATAAAGTCAAACTTGGGATGTCTAATATTGAACTCCTGTATTTCTCTTCAAAATCTCCTCCTCCTCCAGTAATTGCCATCATGGTGAAAATCACCACTGTCTTGTAGCAACTCAGTCAAAAGACCCTGACTGTCAACCTCGAATCGTCCCTTCTCCCAGCCACACATCCAGTGTTTGATTATATCTGATTGGTTCTACCTCTTTAATGTTTCAAATCCACCCTCTTCTCTGTACCCATTCTACTGCCATCTTACTCTAGGACCTCATCATCTGTCACCTATTAGAACAGCCTTTCCTGTCCCTTGGTCTCCCTGTCTTACATTTTGCTCTCCTCCAACTAGCTCTTCACATCCCTGCAAAAGTAATCTTCTACCATTGAGAGTAACTCAGGTTCCATCCCTTGGTAAAGCCTTTCAGTGGCTTCCCATTAGCTATAAGACAAAGATTGGGCCATACCTTGTTTGGCATGTAAGGCCCTTCTTGATTTGTCCCTGATCTGGCTCTCCTGTTCATACCTTGCTCTGCTCCCTTTTTGTAGGAAAGCCTTGTTGAGCCATTTCCAGCGCCCTGTGCCTTCATTCATTCTGCTCCATCAGCCTGGAATGCCCTCTTTTTGTGTCACTCATCCACCTTCCCCTTCCTCCATTGATACCATTCATCCTCCAAGACACAGCTCAAAGTCGGAACTCTGATGAAGCCTTCCCTCGGGTGGAAGTGACCACCCCTCCTTTGTGTGCCCGCTCTCCTCCATCATTCCACCACAACAGGCTACTGGCTTCTGTGGACCCAGCACATAGCATACTGCCTGGAACATAGTAGCTGCACAATAGACATTTGATAAAGGAAATTCATTTCCTTTATCAAATGTCAAAATGGTATCGAACACAATGATGCATGACTTCAGACACTTAGAAGGAAATGTTTGACCAAATCTAGGCCTGAAGTAGAGAATATGACCCTCAAACAAGGACATCTCATTTCATTTCACAACATCCAGGAAAGACCATCAGGAGGAAGCCCTGTTCTCCCTCCACAGACCTGTGCAGTCAGCTTGTGTGCCGATGGACTAGGGAGATGATGGAGATGTAACTCGTGGCATTTTCTAGGTTGAGCAACTCTTGACAAGGCACAGTGTGGCAGAACACAGGGCTTTGGGATTTGCAGAGTGCTTGCCTGAGTTGAGAGAAGATATTTACCTTCTCATGAGCTTCAGTGAAAAATGCAGCACGACCAACTGGCACCTACTTTTCTGAGGATTAATTACATGAATGCCTGAAAGATAGCTGATCCCCAATAAACTTTGGTTCTTTCCCCTTCACTTGTCACCTTTAGTAAATTGACCAATTCTGAGGGCTCTTGTTTCTGAGAAGGAGGCACATAGATATGAACTCAGCAGAGGTGGCTGAGCAGAGGGGGACACCATCCTGAGAACAGTCCTACAGGGTCATTCGATTTGGTCCTCTAAAAGCCACAGCGGAAAGTTGGGAATGCTTCTGTTAAGCTTCATACAATGTGTTCGGGACTGCTTACAGTGACTTAGCTTTTAACTCCTGACTCAGACCCAGTCATCATTTTGCAATTTTATAATCACTTTAAAAAGATGGGTTTTGCTTATGTCTGGTTGGATTGATCCCTTCAATGTAAATTGTTGGGAAATTGAACATAATTCATTTATTTGGAATCATTATACTTATGTTTTCAATACATGCTGGGTTCAGTATCAAAACATTTAAGACATTCAAAACATTTCTCATATAGTTTATCCAGTCTTGTCATGTTTTATGATTATAATTTATCTCATGCCAAAATAAAAACATGAGAATGCCTTGAGAGAGAAAAATCTATTTACTTTCACATTTTAAATCTTAAAATCTACTCATGGACTAAAGGATTCTAAGTTATTGGTTGAGGTAAAGAAATAGAATGTTGGCATTCCAGAGTTTAAATCCAGATGACACTTTTGTTTGCTAACCCTTAGGCCTGTTTTAGGCTCCATTTTATCTTATTTTGTCTGTTTCCAACTATGAACATTATGTCCCAGTCTCCACATAGCAAGTCTATTAACTACAGACTATTAAAATAAAGCACAGAAAGGGAGCAGGGGGTGCAGGGGTTCATGCAGGGATGGAAGAAAGCATTGGCAGGCATTATGCTTCCATGGAGAGAAGAGGAGAATGCCGGGAAATGTTCCTAGTTTGTCCACAGTGAATATCTAGAAAAGCCCATCAAACTTAGTAACTTCATCTGCTGGTTCTACCTACACTTGACATTGTTCTATAGTCTCCCAAAGTAACCTTGTTATCTCTTTCTCTCAAGATATTTTCAGGATTAGCTTGTTATAAAGGATAATTTGTACAGATCTCCTGTGATTACTAGTCAAGCCTTTTGGACACTTGGTTGTACTGGACCCATTTCCTTAGACCCCTGGCATATAACCGCAGGACCTGTACAGAATAGACGTGGGCAGTGTCCAGCCTCTGCCTAAGTAGACCACAGTCACAGTGTTTGCTGATGGCAAAGACAGAAAGCCCTACTTCCTTCCCAGCTCTTCTACCAATTCATGGTTTTCCTTAACGTTTTTCTTAGTTTCTCATTGTCTAAATAGTTCGAGTATATCTTCAGTCATGAAAATCTGTAGACTCACACTCAAAAACAACCAAACACAACACAGAGCTACCACTGAACTACATTCCAGCAAGGGATATGTGAATACACAGGTGGAACCAAGAAAAAGGGAAAACACCAGCTATGGGGTCCTGCCTGGGACTGCAGGGCACCATGGAAGACCCTAGACTTGGAGTTGGGTGGGCGTGGGCACGTTACTTCCCTTTTCTGAGCCAGGGTCACCTCATCTGTAGAGCAGGGGCTTGAAAGTTCCTCTCATAGGGATATTTGAGCATCGGATGAGATGAAAATCACATGCCTAGGCACTTAATATTTATTGAATTAATACAATCATCTGATTATGGTGTGGTAGTAACAGAGAAAACTCAGTCACTGCTCTATACCTTCTCTTTGGGAGGGCTCAAAGTGAAAACAAAATTAGCTGTAATTATTCTTTTTTTTGGCACAATTCTTGTGGGAAGAAGAAATGTGGCTTAAAAAATTATTTTCTTCCTTCATAACTTTTCTCCTTCCCAAAGTATATTCGTGAATGGAGCTCAGTTGTTGGTCTGGAAGGAACACTAGTATGAAGGAACAAAAGAAAGAAAAAAAAGGTTTAAGTGCCTTGTTTTTCCTCCCCGATTCAGTGACTTAGATCACCTGAAACACAAATATAATTCAGAGCATTTACTTAGATGTTTCTCCTTCATTTTCTTTTTTGTATGTGCATCCAGTCAATTTACTAATGAAGATGCTGAAAGTCAGAAATTCCTGACAAATGGATTTTTAGGGGAAAAGAAGCTGGCAGATTATGATGATGAACATGTAAGTGAATCTCTGCTCTTGGGCAGTAAACAGGACTCGAGGGTGCCTGATCTACCTAGGTCTCTGTGGGAAAACAATGTGACTGAAATTTTCCAAGCCTTGATCAGCACATTCTCTGTTTATTCAGGCCCTTACTGGAATAAGGACTTGTTTTTCCTGTTCGCCATATGGCTACATAAATCATTTATGAAATTCATTTGTTTTTTGGAGAAATCATTCTAACCCAAATGTAATCTGCAATCAGACATGCTTTCCCTTCTTTACATTACCCAACTTGTGTTTTCTATTTTTTACCCGAGACCCCTGCTGAAACCAAGCATTCCTTTGAAAATTATATGCTTTTATTGAAATAACAACTTTTATTCACTGTGATTTTATCTCACTCTTCAATTTCGAACTGTAAGCTCCTCCAGTAAAAGATAATGTGAGAATAAGGATAATTTGAAAAGGGTTCATCCTTTGGCAAATATTTGCTTTACATGTGCCCTTTTTTCTTGAAGCATCCTGGAACCACCTCCTTCGGAATGTCTTCATTCAACTTGAGTAATGCCATCATGGGCAGTGGAATCTTGGGCCTGTCCTATGCCATGGCCAACACGGGGATCATACTTTTTATGTAAGTACCTCTGGTTCAAAGCCCACGCACACCTGGTGTTCTTTCAATTAACAATCTCAAGTTTGATCTTTGTGAACAGGAGTGATCTGAGAAAGTATTAGCATATTCTCGGGCTTCTAGATAAAACAGCAACCTGAGGATGGACCAGAGCAGACTAATCATGGTGTTTGTTCAACCAGCTGCCCCTAACCAACTGGTAGAAACTATATGTGCTCAACCACCCAAAGTACTGGAACAGCCCTACCAGTTCAAAGAAAGCATTTTACAAAGTGATTCACCATAAAAAGATCTTTCCCAGAAGCAGATCCGACTGCATCACACTGTAAGGAAAGAAATCCCACCTCAAACCAGGCCTAGAGTCCTGCATGCTCTGGTCCCATCTTGTGCGCCATCCCCTACACCCCCTAGATGCCTGATGCAATGAGCACACTGGCCTTCTCTCCAACCCAGAAGGTGCCATATTCCCCTCTCACCAACGGGCCTTTGCACAAGGTCCTGGAATTCTTTTCCCTTTCTTCTTCATCTAGTTGACTCCTCATAGCACAGCTCACCCTCCCCTGAGTTATGCTTTTGTTGGCCTCCATGCCTGGGACAAACACCTTACTTTACACTCCCCATAATTTTAATATTTTAGTGCAGTTGTCCAATTTATTTGGTTAGTATCTCTCTCCCTTGCTAGACTATAATCTCCAGGGGATTGAGCCCACATCTGTTTTCACTCACCACATGTCTGTATCCCCAAGACCTAGTACAGTGCTTGGCACAGAAATATTTGCAGAGTGGCCAGAGTTTATTCCTAAACCTATGTACTTGGTCAAAGGCTGCCTGACGGTAGCAGGGTCACATAGCCGACCTGGAGGGCGGACACCACATCGTCTGTGACAAACTGCCACAGATGTTTGTGTGCATCACGTACAGCCTGGGATTTTCTAAGACACAGTTGGCAGCAGTGGAATTCTTCACAGGAATAGTCTAATATTAGTCAGGCATCAGCGTGAATGCAGATCGCCATCCCTAATGCAACGCTAGAGCGTTAAATAGCTGTCTAAGAATGTAATGCTTATGTTATAAATATATGCTATTTATGTTTTGAGCACCATTTATGATTAGATAATCACACAGCTATTTGAGGGCTAAGGATCAGGCAGGGCTATAAATATTTATATTGTGTTACTGCTCTGATCTGTTTTGGGTATAATATTTTTTAGCTGAACGGGTTTTTATATCAACGTCACGTTTGAAACAAAGTAGTTTTTTTTCTTATTCTCTAAATCTTAATGGCTTAGAGATGTATTCATACACACAGTTGTATACTTTTGTAATAGGCACTATCTCTAAGACAGACTGCCTTCTCCAATTAGGAAGTTATCATCAATCACTGATGAATAGAAACAAGAGACTCTTCCCCCGATCCTAGGCCTAGAGTCACAAGATCATTTTCAAGGGAGTAGAATATGCCACTTTTAAAACCGAGGGCTTCATTTCAGACCTAAACATTTAACAGATTAAACTGTCCAGAGCAATTACATTGTTGGACATCGTGAGGTATGTTCTGTGTATCCAAGAAGCACAGATTGAATTCGGCTATCCCCCTTAACTCACAGCGAGTGACACAGGATTTCATTGGTTTTACTTTTAGTATTTTCTGCCAAAGAAAGTATGTGTTTAGAATACAGGGAATGCTCATTATTTTTCCAGGAAATAAAATTCTGTAATCTGAATCTCATCTTTAGAAACAGGTAAGTTCACAAGGCATATGGAAACATATATGAATAAGTCATTGATTAGCCAGTTCTGATAAACATATTTTGTGGAAAACAAGAGCACAAGATAGCTAGAGTAGTTATAAAAATTTGTAACTCGTGGCCCAAATATACATTCGCAACACTGACTTCATCAGGAATTACCAAAGAATTAGATCAATTGTGGGGAAAGTGTTTAATGTGTTCTGGTCATGTAAAACAAAGAATAAGGGTTTTATTTTGGTTTTGGTTTTTGCTTTGGATGTCAGGTGAAGTTTAGTATTATTCCTTTATTTGTTATATAGATGCTTTTATCTATGCTCTTATTTTTGCTTTCCAATTCTTGTTTTTGGAGAAACACTGATCACTCTATGCATAAAGAATCCATACATGCCTTGGACATTGTAGAGGGTCCAGAGCCAGAAATGATTCTTTCTGACCCCAACACAAAAAGGCATTTTTCTGCACCCTATCCTTCCCTTTCTCTGTTTGCTCTATTATACAGGCAACGGCCTGACCCTCCGGCTCACACAGTATCTTGTTATCTCATGTGCAGGATCAGTAGTAATGCAGGTTAGACTGCATGCTCTGGCTTCGGTATTTCTAGATTTTACATTAAGGCTTAGCCAGCTTGTCAAATAGTCCTTCAATTATAAATGTTGAGAATAGCACACAAATATGATGGACATATACCCATATGCTGAATAAGTAGATAGAGTATTTGCTAATTTTGCCATACATTTAGCATCTAAGTTATGAACCAAATTCGGCTAGTGGGGAATTTCCGGTGGTATATTTTAGCACATAAAATACAGCAAATTCCAGTTCTGTGACAGCAAAGGGTATGCGTGGAGTTCAGAAAAGAATTTCTCAGCTTCCCAAAAACCCACATGCTTTTGGAAAGTTAATGGTTGAAAGGACCAGTGCGATAATTTATGATAATATCTAATGTGAGGATGTCTTATTTATTATAGAAATTTATTGTCTACTCTCTATTCCCTTCCCAGAATCATGCTGCTTGCTGTAGCAATATTATCACTCTACTCAGTTCACCTTTTATTAAAGACCGCCAAGGAAGGAGGTATGCTACCCCTCAAGTCCAAGATGTTCTATTTTGATTCTTGTTAAAGGGTAGTTCATCCTATTGCTCTCTAACTATAGGAGGATTTTAGTCAATTTCACATTTCATTTTCTTCTGACCCCAATGACATGGCCTCTCAATGTTTTTAGTAATTAGGGTAGCTAAGAGAAGTGAAAGGCAATTGGCTCAGGTTCAAGCCAAATAGGAAAAAGGAGTCTTGATGGATGACAGAAATAACAGTTCTGACTTGCTGCACAGAGCTAAGATGAATGAAGCCATTGCTTCTTGTCTGGAGAACATTTAACATATTTTGTATTGGCTTCTGAGATTGCATCTTTGGGGTTTATAATTTCTGTGTGGTGTTTATGTACACATTTGAGACTCCAGTGTACAATTATGGAAATATTTTAGTCATTAAAACAATCCTTTTAAAAGGTTGTTCTTTTGTTTTTTTGTTTTTACTTCTTATTATAGGGTCTTTAATTTATGAAAAACTAGGGGAAAAGGCATTTGGATGGCCTGGGAAAATTGGAGCTTTTGTTTCCATTACAATGCAGAACATTGGAGGTAAGGGAGTATAATATTCACTACCACTTAAACTTTCTAAAGAATGTTCAATAAATCAGAAAACTCTTACGGCAATGAACAAGCACTTTAAATACAGAAAAACAGCTGCTTTATATTCAGAAATTTTAAAAATAAGGATTCTTAAGTAGATTTGCTGTCCTTTAATGAAAAATAACAATATCTAAGAAAATATTATATAGGATCCCACCAAATGAATTCTAGAAGTAAAATAGAAAATAAAAGCTTTCTTGATTTCAAATGCTATTATGGCTTTCATTTAAATTTTAAAAATTAAATCATTAGTGCTTATTACTGTCTTTGTCAGAACAGTTGATGTTTCATATGTATGACTGAGTTTATTTCATAAAACTGAAAATTAAGTATCTGAAAGGCATAGCCAAATATGGGGGCGGGGGGTGGTTCCTTGAGACAGCCTTCACAGAGCCAGCCCATTGGAGTATGTCCTGAGAAGTTGTGCTAAAGCAAAAATCTGGCTGGGTAGACATTGGGAGCATTATAATAAAACCACCAATTCCTTGGTTCTACAGATTCTTATAATTCCTACTAAATGATAATTTCTAGAATAGAACCTAGGAATGTGTATTTTTAATAGTGTTCCAGGTGATATGTTTGCCCACCAGCTTCACAGGTCCTATGGAGTTTTTGACCCTCAGAAGGCATCCAGACCCCTAATTCCTATGTCCTACTGCCTATGTCTTCTTGCACGGCCTGGAATCTATCATCACACAGCGGTGCCTACTTCCTCACCTCCTCTCCAGTCCCCAAACCTGCTATTCCGTTCTTCTTTCTTTCTCCTCTCAATGAACAATACCAGCAGCCTCCAGTTTCTCGAGCCAAACATGATAGGTGTCATCCTAAACTTCTCCCTCCCTCCTTAATCCTGATCATTCAAATACCTACTCTTGTCCATTCTGTTTCTTACCTGCCTTGAAAAGTTCTCCTCTCCTTCTAGTCTCTCTGTCACAGTTCAGGTGGTCACTGTTTCTGCTCAGACTCTTGCAGTAGCCTTCTAACTGGGCTTCCTGCCTTGAGTCTCTCCTGCTCCTATCTCTGATTTATCCTCCAAATTCACTTTCTCAAATGCAAATCTAGTCTTGCTTCTCACAAGCATAAAATTCTTCAGCATGCCCTCATTACTTTCAGGTTAAAACTTAAACTCCTTGGCTTGTCATGTAAGGATCTCATCTTTCTTCTGCCTACCTTTCTGATACCTTTCCTACTACCTCCATACCTAGCTAGCTAGCTATCTTTTATATGTCCTGTCATACCATAACAAACATACTCAGTTCCCCTACTCTTGGAGTCCCCCAGCACCCCCCCACAAGACACACATTCTTTCTGTTTGCTCCCATGACCCATCGCTTCTCTAGACTAGTAGGTACTAGTCCCTCCGGGTTCCCTTGGCCCTGTTTGTATGTATCTGACATGTTACTGCTTTTAAAAAATATTTTCAAGCCCTTGAGTAGAGAATAGACTTTTGGAGCCTGATGCACCTAAATTTGAGTCTGTTTCTGTCATTGTCTGTGACTTTACTCATCTGAGTCTAATTTTTCCATCTATGAAAATGAGAATTACATTCCAGCTCACAAGGTCATTGTGAGGATGAAGTCAGATAACATATGGCACATAATAAGGGTTCAGTACATCCTTTCCTCCCTAGTTCTCGGATTCAATGTCTCTGGAGCCCTCCTGATTATTTTTTAAATGGGCATTTTTATAATTATAAGACAAATATATGCTAATTGTGAAAAACTAAAACATTACATAAATATATTAATTATAAAGAAATATTTATATAAGCCACCCTTAAAAATAGCTACTCCAAGGTTTTCTTCTATGCAAAATTTAATAAATATATTGTTACTGATAAAATTGGATCATCTTATAATACTGATTTGCAGCTTCCTTTTTTTACTTGACAATATGCCTTGAATGTATTTGCATATTATTCTTTTAAATGGCTTTTGAATTTACCATCGTGCAAATGTACCATAATGGGTTTACTGAATCCCTTATTGATATTGGATTGTTTCTAGTTTTTCACTATGACAAACAATTGCTGCAATAAATAAATTTGCACAGAGATCTTGCAAGGAGGTAACTCTTTTTAAATAAAATCATTGGAGTTATCTAGGATTTCTGGAATGCAGCAATTCTTCTAATAACTTTCATCCAACTATACCTGCTCCTGCTAATGGATGGTTGGTAAGCAGATAAATAAAATCCAGGCATATCTTAATGATTTGTATTTATTTCTTTTCATATTTGTATATATTGAGACTATAGACCTGGGTAGAATTTGGCAGTAACACCAGGATTGTTGCCTACATTTTACTGGTTTGAGGCCACAAGAATATAAGCTCCCCATCCCCCACCGAATAGACTGCTTTACATTTGGTTCAAATTTTCAGCCCTTTCAAGACTTAAACTGTCAGGCATTTCATAGGATCACCTCATAGTTGATCTAATTTACTTGTTTGGATAACTGAAATAACTGGACATACACATATTTAGCCCTAAACCCAACGAGCTGAGAAGCAACAGCACTGTGTTTTGCTCAAAGTGTAACTACCATTATGCTTCTAAATAATGGAGTAAACTATAAAATGGTCTCTCAATCAAGACACACACACATGAAGGAAGTGTGGCTTTAAGGGAGTAAAAATTTCATATACCATTCCTGAAAGTGCTCTCACTTTGGTTACTCTATGTGATTAGTAGTTATATTAGCCTAAGGGAAATCACTTGTATTTCTGTATTTAGCAACTCCACATTTAGAAAGTTTAATTTTCTCAATCCCCTGAAAAATTAACATTTACCACAGATGTTTCAACATTAGCAGAATAATGTTGACATTACCCAGACAGGTCTGGATCATTCTAAATTTTCGAAGACCAAACACATTAACAGTGGTGACATCACTGAAAGTCAGCAATTAATAGCTCTAAAATTGAATGGTACCTCACTGAGCCAGTTAATCAGAAATATCTCCTCTGTTTGCGCTCTGTAAGATTTAGCGTTAGCCAAGGTCTTTGTAAAGATTAACCAAATAATATTTACAGAAGACACATCAGGTATCGTAAAAATCATTTCACTTCACAATAGAGAAGAAACACTGGCCTGAAGTCAGGGATCTTATATTTTGGATGTGGTCTGTTGTTTTCAATCTGCGAGATCCTGGACATGTCAAGAAAGCTTTCAAACATATCTATCCTCAGCTGTGGAATGAAAATAACCTATACCTTGCTGTTTTACATGGCTTTTTAGCGGATCGAATGGAGTAATCTGCAAGACTAAAACAATGTAGGGAATCATTATCACCATTATTACTTTTGTTGGAGGTTAAAAAAATCCTTTGAAACTATTAATAGTACAATTTGCAACTTAGATATCTGCTTTCACATGTCTGTGAGCAAAAATTCACCAGAAAAATGTAGCACACACTTACACATTGCAAAGCAAAACTTGTCAGTCTTATTTTTAATTTAACTTAATAAAATGAATTTTATTTTTAACTTCCTGGACCCTGTGTCAAATTAGCATTATATTTCACGGCATGGATGGACTTGAGAAAGAGAAGTTGCATCAATCCCTACAACTTTAGGCAACATTATACGTTATGAATATGTATACATACACGTTTTTCCAGGGAGAGGGTTTATAGATTACATCAACAGATTTTTCAGAAGAGTACATGATAACATATCACTTATCACATATCATATCACTTACGTAAATGCTCAAGAACTTTTGCCATGTTGTATAATTTATTATTTGGCCAAAGGGAGACTGGGATATAGAGAAAACAAATTCACTGACCAAGGTGGGAGAAGCTATCATCTCTTACATTCTTTTATCAACCCAGCCAGCCTCTAGTTGCGACGATCCATGCTCTGAGGCGTTGGGTGCCCCTTGGGGAGGTTACAGAGGACAACACCAGTGCCCACCTGGGGAACTGCCCTCTCTCCTTTTGTGGCCAGACCCCTGCCCAAGTGATGGACACTAAAACAGGCACTCCGTACAGGCCATGATGACTTATAACGAATTAGTGGGAAACTTTGAAAGAGCAACATCACTGAAAACCTCAGAGCTGGATTAAAAACAGAATCAGCATTGATACTGTTAGCAAAGGTCCGTGTGCAAGAGCCAGAGGGCCAAATATCTATTTTTGAAAAGAACTTGGAAGCCGTACAAAACACACTGGGTGGCTTTTCTTTCCATTTGGGGGATTAGATGCTCATCTTACCAGAAGACTGAATGTCCCAAATGCCGGGACTTCTCACAACTTGCCTGTGACTTTAGTGCTATGTACACCACTAAGCTGTCACGTTTTCCATTTTAGCAATGTCCAGCTACCTCTTTATCATTAAATATGAACTACCTGAAGTAATCAGAGCATTCATGGGACTTGAAGAAAATACTGGGTATGTCTTATGTTCTCTCTGCAACATCCGTTGACTCATTCTAATTGGTCTTTTCTGATCCTGATTTTTTCTTTCTTCCTTTTTTTTTTTTTTTTTGAGCAAGAGAGTGGGGTGGGGAGAGACAGAAGGAGAGAGAATCTTAAGCAGACTCTATGGCCAGCATGGAGCCCAATGCAGGGTTCGATCTCACAACGCTGAGATCATGAATCAAGTGTTGCACATTTAACCAACTGAGCCACCCAGGCGCATCCTAATATTCTTGCCGCTCTTTCTCTTTCAGAGAATGGTACCTCAATGGCAACTACCTCGTCATATTTGTGTCTCTTGGAATCATTCTTCCACTTTCTCTTCTTAAAAATTTAGGTAAAGTCATTTTTAATTTTTATTTTCATATTCTAATAGGTGGGCCAATTGTAGATACCATATTCACCTTCCAGAATTTCTCTGCTAACTTTTAGGTTACCTTGGTTATACCAGTGGATTTTCTCTTACCTGCATGGTGTTTTTTGTCAGTGTGGTAAGTGATTTATTGACATGATCCCTGTAGGTTGGTGAGCATGAGACATTAGTCCCTGAATTAGTGTCCTCATTTTTGTTCAAGCACTTCACTAGCATGAAATATTTCTTGCATCACAAACCATTTTCTTGTATTCTAATTTGGAATGAGGAAAGGACAGTCATGAGTTTAAAAATAGTTGAGTTAGAATGTCAAGGCCATGGCTAATACTATGTTCAAAGCACACAGGATGTATATTTGGACAAAAGGAATCCTTCAAGCAGTGATATGACAATGACCTTCCATTTAGAAAGGTGGAGGAAGAAGTGAAGAGTCCCAGAAGAGAAATGAGTAGGCTATAGAATTATCCACATCTACATCAATCTGTCATTTTCTCCTGTATGTTCCACCCATGAGACGAGGGCGACCCCAGTGGAATTAAAAAAGAAATTCTTCTCCCCACTGCCCCCACTCCCCACCAAAAGGGAGAGATTTTTTTTTTGTAATATCATGGATGCCAAAATGTATATGCATTTCCCTAAAAAGTCAAAGGAGAATTTTTTATATTTATTTATATTAGTTTGAAGAACTAAAAGATATGAAGTGTAGCAAGGCAATGATCACCTTTCTCACAGAAGAATACGAATGATGCTTAGGATGGATTCATGCAAAATACTGTCCTGTTGACTCTCAGGGGCAACCATCGTTCCTACTGTTTCCTTAGAGCAGAGGCTAGAGGGAGTCTCCGTTGTCCATTAGCCTAGAAGGAATCCTCGGCAGACGCTCCTCACCTCTACCCCATAAGCCACATATATGGATTTTTGTTTCATTGTTTTCCTCAAAAGGCTGATTTTTTTTTTTTTTTTTTTATGGCTGGGCCTAGGTGATTTACAAGAAATTCCAAATACCCTGCCCTCTGCCTGTTCTGGATCACAGTGTTGGAAATCTGACATTCAACAATACACTTCCAGTGCACATGGTAATGCTGCCTAACAACTCTGAGAGTAGTGGGGTGAACTTCATGATGGATTACGCCCACCAGAATCCTGCAGGGCTAGATGAGAACCAGGCCAAGGGCTCTCTTCATGGCAGTGGAGTAGAGTACGAAGCACACAGTGATGACAAGTGTCAACCCAAATACTTTGTATTCAACTCCCGGGTAAGTGATGAGCCTAATACTACAGCCGAATCTCTATTTTATAAATGGAGATGGTTTGGGGTCGTCGTCTGTTTGGGAATGCTACACCGGCGTTGTTATCTTTGTTTTTCAGACGGCCTACGCGATTCCTATCCTAGCATTTGCTTTTGTGTGCCATCCAGAGGTCCTTCCCATCTACAGTGAACTTAAAGAGTAAGGCAGCCTTCATGTTAGCATTCTAATTTGTTTTGAAAATGTGCTTCATATGTTCAAAGGTGCTTTATATGGAAACATGATTAATGGCTTTTTCTCCAGAGAAAGTTTGTGGTACATTCCACTCATCAGGGATGTACTTTAACCAAAAAAGGTGTGAATCAGCCCCCTCACTGCACTACCTTATTTGCTTCCTTCCCTCCTGTTTCTCCATCCTATGATCCACAAGAGGGGCTTAGGGCAGGGGGAGGAGGAGCCAATGGCTAGAAGAATTTTGGCAGGCATGAGGAATTTGAATTTGAATTTTGCTGGGAATGTCATCACCTCAACTGGAAATGACCATAGCCATGAAGACCAAAAATTATGGTTAAATTACGCTAAGCCATTGAGTTCATTTGTGATCAGTCCCTAACCCTTGTCTAGAAGACATTCACCATGAGGATGTGCCAAACCTGGCCTTCATTGTCTTATGTGTACAGTGGAGACACTGGCTAACCAATATTGTTTCTTGTAGCTAAAATTCTATGGTTCAATTATTTTGATGTCTTTGGTTTACTTGGAAAATCACATGTAGCAGTTACCCTACACTTGACTTTAGCCAAAGATTGAGAAGTGATAGCAGTCACTTCGGAGGCCTGACAATTGACCTTAAGCAGCTGGGTGCTCTCCAGAATGGTTTTCAGAAGCTGTCCAGGCTTCCTGGTAGTCTGGACTCATGAAAGTTGTGCTTTGCTGATTCTAGTAGGTTTGTGTCCTCATTAAACCCCTCTCACTGTGAAATATGAACGCTTTCCACATTAGGAGCCAGTTTGATCTCTATGTTAATTATATTCTTGAATACTCAGTAGACAAGTATATTTATCAACACAAAATAAATTAGTCTTCTAGGAAAACGGTTGTCCCTAAGACTGAAGGAGTAGTGCTTAAGAAAAATGGAAACAGGGGCACCTGGGTGGCTCAGTCAGTTAAGTATCTGACTCTTGATTTCAGCTCAGGTCATGATCTCAGGGTCGTGAGATGGAGCCCCACATCGGGCTCTGCCCTCAGCGGGGAGTCTGCTGGAGATTCTCTCTCTCCCTCTCCCCCTCCCCTGCTCGTGTTTTCTCTTTCTCTCTCTCATTCTCTCTCTCTCTCAAATAAATACATCTTAAAAAAAAAGAGAGAAGAGAAAAATGGAAACAAATCCTTCATGGCTCTCAAAGACAAATCTAAATAAGCTATGTTTCTTTTTTTTTTCTTTTTTTTTAAAGATTTTATTTATTTATTTGAGACAGAGAGAATGAGAGAGAGAGAGAGCACATGAGAGGGGTGAGGGTCAGAGGGAGAAGCAGGCTCCCTGCTGAGCAGGGAGCCCGATGCGGGACTCGATCCCGGGACTCCAGGATCATGACCTGAGCCGAAAGCAGTCGCTTAACCAACTGAGCCACCCAGGCGCCCAATAAGCTATGTTTCTGCACTAGAAATGTGGTTTTATAAAAGCAAACACAGGCATACATTCTTTCACTATTTTTTAAAAATTTTAATGATAAAAAGTGGTACTTTCACAAGTTAAAAAAAAAAAAAAACCCACAAAGCTTGGTGTTTTCTTTTCAGTCGGTCCCGGAGGAAGATGCAAACAGTGTCAAATATTTCCATCACGGGGATGCTCGTCATGTACCTGCTTGCTGCCCTCTTTGGTTACCTAACCTTCTATGGTAGGTCACTCTGTCAAAGTCATTCTCTTTGTGCAAATCCTAGTTGGACTGATCATTAACCTGGTTGGGTATAATTCTTTTAATTGCCCTCTCTAAGCAGCATGATCTCTAGTACACATAATCAATTAACATGCTATGTTAGCCTTGTCACTTGACCTAAGAAAATGGGACCTGAACCAGCCTGGCCAACAAGTTACAACCATTTGTGAATTCACACATATTTTATGAAAACCAGCCCTCTCATTTAAGTTATTTTCCCTAAGGGGTAGATTAGATTTCTTTGGCTTGACTCCCTAGGCCATCTCAAGCTAGAAGCAATGACCGTGAGTCCAATTGTATATTGTAAAGCTCTTTTGGTAGAATAACTAACTACCAAACAAGTGGTAGAAAAAGTACAAAGTCCTAGAGTTGGAATCTGCTTTTTGTTTACCAGGCAAGTGGAATCTGGGGGCTTGGAGCATTAGGCAAGTTTTTTGCCTCATCCCATTCTATTCTGTTATAGTGAATGGTTTCCTGAGAAAAGAAGACATGACAGAATTCCCTCCAATCTGGGAATGTACTACCAAAAACAAAGAAAAGCAATTATGGACACATTAGATTATGCCTAAAACAATTTGCCTATGGCATCTTAATGGACACAAAAGAAGTAGGATTGTTACAGCCCTATAGACATATTTCAGGGATTCTAACATTGACCTGTTGTCACAAATCAATGTTAGCAATGTAAATCTATCTTTTATATAAACCTCTTTAACTTTTTCGTTTAGTTTTCTTTTTCCCGATTCAGTAAGTTAAATTGATTCAAGACAAATTGTGGAGGAAAAGACCAGGGAGGAGGCACCATTTACTTGGTTTTTTTTTTTCCATTTGACTAATATTTGGCTATTAACCAAGCACTTACTTTAGATTGGGCATGAACTCTTTGTTGGATTGTGAATTAATAAAAATCAGATCAAAACTATGGAAGGTATTTTTACCACCCGCACCGCCCCCCGTCTGGTTTGGAGGGGAGTAAGGAGAAAAAAAAAAAAAAGTCAAACTACATCGGATTCTATAAGCATCTCCATGTCATTTGTGTCTGGAATTCTGAATGAATACGTTTTCTAGGTGGGTGGCATCTTAATCTTAGATCAATATCCATTAAGAGACCCTGTAAAAATCATGCTAATTCATCCTTGCATGTCCTTATACTGACCCTAATGAGTCTCTTAAGACAAGCGAAAGCTTGAAATATCCCCAAAAGTCTGTATCAGTGTCATAATGAAGTCATAATTGTTGAACTTGAAAAAAAATGTTAGAGTTCATTTGTCCCAAGGTTTCCGATACTAGGTTCAGAGAAGCTGCATCAAAGCTAACTGGAAAGGTGGGAGTGGAGGGGGGTTGGCAGGATGTGAGGGACAGGCTGGTGGGGCTTGACTCTTTCATCCCCTTCAACAGAGCACCTCAGCCTGTCACCTCTTTTGCAAGGCTTCCCGTACAGCAGAGACAGACTTATCATGAAGTAAATGAGCTAGAGAGGCACCTGCATAATTTGATTCTAGCTTCTGCAACTTTATGAGCTTCAGGGTTTCCTTGTTCATTTGAAGAAAAGTCACACAACTAATAAGCTCAGAGACAGGATTAAAACAGAGGTGTCTAGATTCCCACACCTGGGGGTTTTTGTTTGTTTTTTTCCCCATTGAACTGTGTTCCCTTTGTAAAATGTTACTGTTGGTATGGACTTGACAGCACCAAGTGAACCCATTCTCTTCTTCGTCTTTGTAGGAGAAGTTGAAGATGAACTACTACACGCTTACAGCAAAGTCTACACATTCGACACCCCTCTCCTCATGGTACGCCTGGCGGTCCTTGTGGCTGTGACGTTAACGGTACCCATTGTCCTGTTCCCAGTAAGTACATGACATTTTGATGGAAGAATCCTGCTTAACCTTGGCTAGTACATATGTTCCCATTTGATGTGGCTTTCATTGTGATGTGAGTTTGCAATTGCAATGCCTGAAGACATTTTTATATAGCACTTTGAAGCCATTTAAAATGGACAATTTAATATGTAAGCTATAACAAATATTTTTAGATGTTAAACACTTTTAAAATATAGGAGGAAAAAAAATCACCAACTGTATTTCTATATTTATTTTCCAGGTTTATTGAAGATTTATTGTTAGGCTCAAATTCAAAAAGCAGATCCTGAGTTTCTATCTTGTGGGTTAGTAGAAATGAGTAGGAGTTCGTAGAACTTCTGAAACTTGAAAGCCAAAACCACATTACTTTGCAGTTCATTGAGTTTTCACCAGTTCTGAAGGTATTTAATTCCCTCCCACCCCCAGTGTGTTGTGCTTCAGTAACATTCAAAAGTCGCCTTCATCTGACTCCTTGAAGACCAATGAGAAGGGGAATCCTCTTAAGTAAATTACATGCTAAAACTAAATTTCTTGAAAAATAGTTATATTACCCATCATATATCTCTTCTACAATCCCCCAAACTGATACACATCCTCTGCCAGACTCCTACTGGGATCCCCCCTTCTTGGCATTTGCCTTTGGCGTCACTCGTTCTGAGATCACAGGGCAGGGCTGGTTGAAGAGATTTGGGCTGCGTGAGTTAAAACCACCACCTATGGATAAACACAAGTCTGCATTCTCCTGCCAACTGTTCTCCTTTCATACATACTGAATTTACTCATTCATTTTAGGGGGAAAAATAAGCAACCTAGTAACCAGCGCCATCCTGTACAGAATGTTCCATACGGGGCCCAGCATACGAGGACTACTCCTATAATGACACTGTGGTCACTTTAAATGCAGCTTGTGTGCTGAAATATTTTTTGACACATTCCTTTTTCATGAGTGCATGAAATCAGATCCTTATTACCAGGAGGGCCAATATTTTACTCTTAAATAATATCTTGCCTCTCATGTGTCTGAAAGTATTTCAAACGACATGCACACAGCTTAAGCCTAAAATCAGCTCCATCGTGGGTACAAGGCAGAAGACAGCTGTAGACAGAATGTGTACCATAGGGTAAGATTTCCAAGCAAACACTGTCTGTGAAGAAAGAATGTTGAAGCCCTTCTTTTTGTGTGTAAAGATATCACCAACTAATTTTTGGCACACAGTAGGCACTCCCATCATTATTGAATCAAAGTAATGTACAAAAGAAATCTGTTATGTGCTTCTGTATTGTTTTCTTCATAAGCCCCAAATATAGTGCTTTCCTGTTGTGGTCTTGGGAGATTAATGGACTTGGCCGTGGTCATGAAGCTAGTCAGTCACAGTTGACTAATGCAGTGCTCCTAGCAGGACCCTGATGGCTGGTGTCAAGATAATGGGAAGTGGAAGTCAGCCTTTCATCTACTGATGGTCATTTCACCTCAACATTTGAAATCTAGATCTCCCCATAGAAGCTCTTTCTCTCATGACAGATAAGGCACTGGTAGAAGTCAGACCATCAAGAATAGTAGTAGGTAGGAAACCTCTCCATGAGATGAACCTTAGAATCAAGACTGACTAGGAGAACTAAATTTCAGAAAAATAACTGTTCTCCTTAAGTAAGAATTTTCACCCAACATTGACATTTATGAAACATTTTGCACCTCATTCTGTCTCTGACCTTACACTGTTACATTGAGATCATCTGTGTAAGTGCCCACCTTCTCCCCTGGGTCAAAAGTCCTGGAGGTTAGGGATGTGCTCAGTGACTGGCTCAGGAGCTCAGCAGTGGTTGCTAAGAAAGACGGTCTCCAGAGGAATCTTGCCTTTTCTGGAGATGTATAAACTGCCTTTTCTAACAAAAGCAGAGGCTGTTCCCCTTGCTCACATTTGCCATGAACTTCAGTTTGGGTGAGGATCTGGGCTAAATGAACCAAGCCTCCATGGGTCTGATGGAGGGCAAAAAAAGCCTCCTTGTCCCAGTCAAACCCACAAGGCTACGTTCAGACACTTTTCCCCTAAAGCGTGAGAAGTTGGTGGTGTGTTTGTTCCTTACGACTTACAGCCACGACTTTCAACGTGGCAAACACTGAGTCATGCATGCCAGGGTTCTCCTGAGGGTTTCTTTTATTAAGAAACTCTTGACCAATAAGAAATTTATTTACTTTGCTTTGATATCCCCACATACAAATAATAAAAACAAACAAAACCTCATCTATTAGGATTAAAACCTCTCAATTTTAGGTATAAATTTATATTCTACTTCTTTCAACAAATGATAAGTGGGCTCTTTTTCTTAGGAACCCAAGAAGAGACAAAGGTGTTGCTGTTGTTGGGTGGTTGGATGGATTTTCCTTTGATTATTCCATTTATTATCTTTATTTTCTCCAGTTAGGTCAGTTTTTTCCTTCTTAATGAAAGACACACATTGAGTGCAAAAATGATTATCGAGCAAATGAATAAATGAAGTGAACTGCTTTTTCACTAGTGTCCCAACATTTCTGTTTCTAGTTTTGCGGTGGTGATGGTATGGCAAGGTTGTCCATTATGGGACTGCACTTCCTTCCCAGAGACTGTGAACACCATTTTCAGCTTGTACTTCTCTTTATGCAGTAAAGTTCACACATCACCATGAAAAACAGAAAACCAGATAATCCTAATGAGTTTATTAAGAACACAGACTCACATTCCGTTTGCCATACCTTAAAAAAAAAAAAATCATATCTCAGATTCTCTAGCTATTTATATTTTACAATAGTGAAATCATTCTTTTCATTGATGCTGCCTTCAGATCCCCCATTAGATATAGGCATAGAAATATTGCAAATATTGCCATGAACTGGAATAGAGTAGTGATCCACAGATATTTCCAACACACTTGTCCTAAGCAATGTTACAAAGTGAAACTGTGATTCACTTCTAAACCGTAGGATTGATTTTTTTTTTTAAGAGTTCAGACCTAACGAAGGTTCCCACTTTCTACTCTGCCTCACATTGGGTCCCCAGATTCGAACATAGCACCCCCTCACAGACTCCTATTCCGAATACACTCTCTGGAAATAGCAGATGTTTTTTTCTAGAGCTGCCAAGGACCTTTCTGGAATCATTCTGGGTCAGAGGCCATGGCCGTTGCTATGGACATTCCCCCCCCGCCCCATGGCATCTGACCCACATTTCCAGGTTCTTATCAGTTTGTGTCAGTAGAGAAAAGGCGCTTAGATAAGTGGAACAGCAGGCAGTGCATTGTGGGAAACAGGCCAGACTTGCCTCGCTCCTGACATAGGTAAACAGAGCTGCGGAGGACCTATTGATCCAGGCTCACCTCTCAAGGCAGCATTTTAACATAGAATGACCAGCAGGTTTTCTTCTATTCTGTTCCACCACCACCTCCCACCAGCCACAGCCTGCTGTCTCCCAGTTTGCCCTCTTACTAGGAATGCACTGGCAGCTCCAAATGCCTTCAGTTCTGTTGGGGATTTTGTTCTTCTTTCTTTGCCGTGAGGAGCCAGCTTTCTCCATTTGTTCTGACCATGATTCCTGTAAACCTTCTGTACTCTTCCATCATCAGGCCCTAGTCTTTCCAGGAGCGATGAGACCATAGGAAACTGCATTCACATTCAGGGACCCTGTACATATAGGTTTACCTCTAACTCAGCCCCTTGAATATACAATATTATTTTAACAAAAGACAAAAAAAAAAAAAAAAAAAAACATACATATGACCTCTGCCTGAAAATAACCTGCATGCTACTTGTTCATTCTATACATTTAGCACTTTCAGACAAATCCTTCAGCCATGTGGATGTACTGTAGAAAGCTCATTTTTAAGCCTAATGAGACCAGTTTGGACAAGATTGATTAAGCACGAATTGTGGATCATAATGTAGAATTTATGGGCAGCCGAGGAAAATGTTCTCAAACCATTTGCTTTCTTCAGCCTACTTTTCAGAGCGAGTTTCATAATTTTAACTAATCCAATTTTTAAAATCCTTTACAAAATCACTCTTAAACCATTTCCAGAGACTATCTGGCTTGCCATTCTGGAAATGAAATTGCTTTTGAAACCTAAACAGATGGCTTTAATTTTTGGTGCAGTGGTATGAAAGGAATGTCGCATTAGACACTACAAGTTTTTGTCATGCATACATGTGTTTCTAAATGCATTTTACATTTTCTGTCTCAAATGAGTTCCCATCTCTCCACCAGTAAGAGACTTCGGAAGTAAAATTTTCAGAAGAAAAATCAACCCCAGCATTTCTAAAAATGGGAAATCCTAGCTTAATTGAAGTGTTCACTTAGTGGAATTAGCCTACTGGCTTTTCAATAAGTCAAAAAATGTCCTCTAAAAGATTCCAAAGATAAGAGTATTTTCTACTTTGTCAAGCTGTTCAAGCAGGCAGGGCATTCCCTCTGCCCACAAGGATCTTTTTATCCGGTTACAGCACAGTAACTTGAAAGGCTGCTACAAATGGAGCCTCTCTTGACCCTTCACCTACTTATTGTAGCTGCCCAAATAGGGCTGATGTCTGTCAAGGCTCCTGAAGGGAGGGCAGGGATTTGTCTGTTCAATTTAATTCAACATTTATTTAGTGCCTGCTGTGTGCAAGACACCAAACTAGAAACTTTGAAGAATGTTAAAATTATTAGGTCCTATTCTTTGACTTTTGTGCATTTATAATCTATAATTAGGAAGGGGGGAAAAAAAGGAGCAAATACAAAGAGTATCATATTTTTAAAACATTATGTGGCAAAAATGCTAAATACAATACTAAATTAAAAAAAAAAAAACCCAGATTTCTAAAAATTCTGTTCACAAGCAGTATATAAATTAATTCAGTGCTTGCCCTTAATATGTAATCCAGTCTAAAGACACATGTTTAGAAATCAACAAGGGCTTTACCATGTCCCTAAATTCTATGCCTTACCTGTTATTTTATCTCTTTCTGAGACCTTTGAGAAAAAAATCTGAAAGCTGAGAAAGTGAGCACAAGGAAAATACTCTTTCAAACATATGTCAGCATCAAGGTTGCACAATAATATCAATGTACTTAATAATCGACCTGCATGCTTAAAAATGGGTAAGATGGTAAATATTATGTATATTTTACCACAATAATGAAATCTTGAAAGGTAAATAAGCATCGAGATCTTTTTTGGGAGAAAAAGGAAAAATGCAGAAGATGCTTTAGAGGGATGAGAATATTTGAAATTGCAGATAAAAATCAACTTTGAACTTTGTTGTTGCAGATTCGTACATCAGTGACCACACTCTTATTTCCCAAAAGACCCTTCAGTTGGATAAGACATTTCTTGATTGCAGCCATACTTCTTGCACTGAATAATGTTTTGGTCATCCTTGTGCCAACTATAAAATACATCTTTGGATTCATAGGTAAGTTTGAGAAAAGCTTTTATTTAGTCAGCTTGGGCTGATACCTAAAGGGCAGACAGGGAGCTGGTGGATGGGAGGTCAAGGATCCCTCGTCCATCTTAGGCTCATGGGATTCCTATTAGCCCAGCTGGGCTCCAGCTTGTCACCTCCCCTCCCTCACAGGTGACTCTGGAATTATTCATAGGATCAGGAAAAAAAAAAAAACAAAAAACCTTAGAGGCCATCTAAGCCAGCTGCCTTTTCTGACAGATAGGAAATTGAGCCCCATAGAAGTCAAGTCATATACAGCTTCTCCACCCACCCCCATCCAAAAGTCGAGCATTCCTATGAAATCTTTTGTAAGCATAAAAGGCGTAAAGCAAGAAGGAATTACCATTCGTTTATATGGGAAAATTTTTGAGCATCCCAGACACAAAAAATAACCTCCTTGGGCTTTTCTGATACCTTAGGATACATATTGGTAACAAATGCAGAAAGTAAATTGAGATAAAACCAAAAAAACAAAACAAAACAACAACAACAACAAAAAACACAGATATTCAGACATAGTTCAAAAGCTATGAGAGCTTAATGCCAAGATGGAGTGTAGCTCCCAGGGAGAGAACTTGGTGACACCACTCCCGCTGCTCAGGGTGCGCTGCCTCTATTCACATTCACTGCAGAACAAAGTCTGAAGGCTCTTTTCACTTTTTTGCCTTTTTTTCTGAAAGGCAAAAATCCTCTTCAGATTTCTTTCAGTTAGTGAAAATGGGTACTAATGTAGGTCTTTCCTAAAAGCGAAGTGGCATAACATGAACTTTCAAAATTGGGGAATACCTGTGACTTGGAGTAGATCCAGGGTTTGGATTTAGGTCTTAAAGCTGCATCAAACAGTAAGGAAGACAGATTTTTATCTACAGGATGCTCTCTCAGCTCTGTCAGCATCAGCTGAGCATTGACGGTGGTCTTTGGAGGTGGAGGAGGTTGGTCTTATAAAGCGTATTCTCTTTTAACTGTGTAGCCTGTTAATTCAGTTTTCATCTCCTGATTGGAGGGACTACTCAAATTTTAAATACAATATAAAATTTTTTTAAAAATTAGGTGTGAGCCACTTGAAAAGCTAGAAGTGGATAGGAAGGGTATGTGATGTGCTCAGTTTCCTTAGTAGGTGTTTATATTATCAATTTCCTTTGAATTTTTAACAGGCGGCCTTTTATTGTTAATTGTAAGTTATGTGCACTTAGGATGCAACCATGACTTTAGGTATATTTTAAATTTTCTTGATAAACAGATATTTGAATAAGCAACCAAGACGAGTTGACCGTACTTTTAGTGCTAACATTAGGGTAATGTTAGATTTGGTTTCTTTAAAGTGCGTGACCTTGGGTCTCTGCCTTGCTGAGTAAGACATTGACCTGTCCTTTGCTTCTCTCCTCAGGGGCTTCTTCAGCCACTATGCTGATCTTCATTCTTCCAGCAGTGTTTTATCTTAAACTTGTCAAGAAAGAACCACTTAGGTCACCACAAAAGGTTGGGGTAAGTAAGGCTTGCAATTTCTGCCATTTTAAGTTGCTCTTCGACTACTTAGAGTAAAACAGAAAATACACGATTCAAAAAAATTGGTGAAGGAGAACCAAAAATCAGAGATGGGCTGGAACTCTAGTGGAGAGAAAGCGGGGTGGATTTCTGGTACTGAGATGATTCCAGGAGTTCTTCCTTTCTTATTATCAAGTATCTTGTGTTGAGTCCTTCCTACCTGTCAAACACTAATGGAGTTTTCCTGCAGGCATACATGTCTACCAGTTTCCACTACCAAGACTGCAGCACTATCTACAGGAAATTATGTGGGAAGGAATTGGGCTCCCTGGCAGTGTTATGAGATAATTTAAACATCTTTAGTCATATCTGTTAGGTTTGTAAGGCCAAAAGATATTGCTTTGTTTCCCCCTCCATAGTACCTTGGTATAGACAGAGATCCAGAACAGAACCATTCCTTTTCCAGTTACTCTCTTTAGATATAAAATATAATATAGAAAATATAATCTTATTAAACTAGAGCATGTTTCTTTTCCAAAATGATACTATAGAAACATATGCCAGAAATAATTGCTTTCCCAATAATTAAATATTATCAATGACTATTTAATAAAGTCTTCCATTTAAGACTGAAAAACAATGCCCCTTAGTGAGTTACACTGAAATTTGCCTGAGAGTCCTTCACTGTTCAGGACTGTTCAGGGACTTCACGACAGTTTGGTATCAAAAATTCCTCCCGGGACGCCTGGGTGGCTCAGTCGGTTAAGCGTCTGCCTTCGGCTCAGGTCATGATCCCAGGGTCCTGGGATCGAGTCCCGCATCGGGCTCCCTGCTCCGCGGGGAGCCTGCTTCTCCCTCTGCCTCTGTCTCTCTCTCTGTCTCTCATGAATAAATAAATAAAATCTTAAAAAAAAAAAAAAAATTCCTCCCATCGTCTCACCCCTGAATACCTACCCTCTTTAGTCCATCTTGCTTGGACTTTTAAGCAGTGTGACCTTGGCAGATTACTTGTCCTGTTTGTGACCTGTTCTCAGTTTGACCAGATGTAAAAATGAGTAAAAGTGTCTCCTACGTCCTTTCTAGTGGAAAAAAAAAAAATGGAGGTTGATCTGAGTGGTAATATATATATATAAGGCCTCTTCTAGTGGTGTGTGTGTGTGTGTGTACACACGTTGCCTTTTTTTTTTTTAAGGAATGTACGATATAGATGAGGCTTTTGTTTTCATTTTATAAAATTTAATCCTATCATATACACTATGATATGCCCTTCTAGGGCTTGCCTTTTTTCACCTAAAAGATTGTGAGCACACCCAATGTCATTAAATCTTTTTCTGTCACTTGATTTTTAATGATTACAGGGTATTCTATCATTTCAATGTACCAAATCAACCGTTTCTTTATTTTGAGGATTTGGGTTAAATCACTCCACTGGATTCACCCTCTTCTCCCAACTCGGGTTCTAAATTCACTGAACTGCTAGGCACGGACATCTGAGCTATAAGAATAATACAATTCAATATGTCAATCAGATTGCTACCTTAGGTAAACAACTGACAAGAGCAAACTGTGCGAAATATGGTTTCTGTGTGCCCTAACAAGTTCTCTCTGATTGACAGGCTTTAATTTTCCTTGTGGTTGGAATCATCTTCATGATTGGAAGCATGGCACTCATTATAATTGACTGGATTTACAATCCCCCAAATTCCAAGCATCACTAACCCAAGGAAAAATACTTTTTCTATTGGAAATGGTTGCAAATTATGCTGCAAAAGACATTTGAGTTCTATTGATTGGAATGTTATTCATAGGAAATAACAGGAGGATTCCAAAGATGTTTATAGTAACATCACCAGGCACCTATGGAAGAGAAAAAGCATCATTTGTGTCAAGAACGGCTGTTTATATGTTTAAAACCTGCGGTGCGCATTGCTACCCATGTTTTCCCAGAGCAGTATAAGAGGATGTATTTTTGCTATTGTGCAAACAGAATAAGGGTAGCTGCAGGTAATGGTCATCAGATAATACCCTTCCCCCTTCCCCCCAAATTACAAAATACTTGTATTCTTGGAACATCAAACAAAAATGCCCTGGTGGCAAAGCTTTCTAACCGCTTAATACCTTCCCCCAATCCAGCACCCAATACTCTGGGTTAATTGAATAATAGAAGCAAAAGGCAGGTCCCTCGAACTGTCCCTGTAAGGTACATGAATGATCAGACAGCAGGCTAGAACATCTTACTCTCACCAGTAAAGGAATATCTTGCCCATTTTGTTTGTGACATTGAATTAGTGACTTCTTCATTTAATAGATTTTTTGGTAAATGTTAAAACATCTGACTAAACACAGGCATACCTCGTTTTATTGTGCTTAGCAGATACTGAGGGGTTTTTGTTGTTGTTTTGTTTTGTTTTGTTTTACAAATTGTTTCGCGGCCACCTTGCATGGAGCACCATTTTTCCAACGGCATCTGCTCCCTGTGTGTCTCTGTGTCACATTTTGGTAATTCTCACAGTATTTCAAACTTTTTCATTATTATATTTGTGATGGTGATCTGTGATCAGTGATTAAGACTTGCTGAAAGCTCAGATCTGATTAGCATTTTTTTGCAATAATGTATTTTAATTAAGGTATGTACTTTTTTTTTTTAGACATAGTAGGATTGCACACTTCGTAGACTATAGTGTAAACATAACTTTTGTATGTACTGGGAAACCAAAAAATCCATTTGACTTGCTTTCTTGTAATATTTGCTTTATTGCCGTGGTCCGGAACTGAACCTGCAATCTCCGAGGTATGCCTGCATGTCTTAGGATCTGTCCCTGTAAGGTACTGCATGTCTTAGGATCTGTCCCTGTAAGGTACATACATGAATGATCAGACACCAGGCTAGAGCACCTTATTGTCAACAGTAAAGGAATGTCTTGCCCATTCTGTTTGTGACATTAAATGAGTGCCTTCTTCGTTCAATATATATATTTTTTTAATAAACGTTAAAACATCTTGCTAAACAGAGAGAGGGGCTTTATTTAAATGATAGAGCAACAACAAAAATAATGCTTACTGCTAAACTGCCTGTTCTGGAAGCGTTTGCTTTTCAATATTATTCCTAGTCCTCTTGTCATGCTTTTGTCATTGAACAATGCTCTCCCTCTCGTCTTCCATTGTCATCCAGAATTTTTAGATAGACCACAATTCATGTGGAGCTACATTACCCAGTATTGTTTGATAACATTTTTATTTGATAAACATTCAGTGCAGGAAACTGTGATTGCTATATGTTTATGTATATAATCTTATTCTGTAGTCCTCTGAACTTTAATGTATGGTACATTTGATTTTTATTTTTTACATGTGTAGCTTTCTCTCTTCACAGTCAAAATGTTTATACTATTGAGGGTGGGGGCAGGGAATTAAGTTGATGGACTCCGAAATCCATTTGTATGTATCTGTCTATTGAGGATATTTTAAATTTGAAACCTAAGTTATATATAGTTCAGTAATGCTCTCCAATGTTTACAATAATAACACAATCATCCATAGGAAAATAAGTTCCTTGTTTGCAAATAATTATCAGTACTAAGGTTGTTCTTTTAACTTAGCATGTCTACAATAGGATTTAGTTCATTTTGGTTTGCACAGGAGTTTGCTGACATTCATTTGTCATTTAACACAATGTTAAATGGCTCTCCATAAAAATAGAAGTGCTGGGGCGCCTGGGTGGCTCAGTCGGTTAAGCGGCCGCCTTCGGCTCAGGTCATGATCCCGGGGTCCTGGGATCGAGTCCCGCATCGGGCTCCCTGCTCTGCGGGGAGCCTGCTTCTCCCTCTCCATCTGCCTGCTTCTTTGCCTACTTGTGCTCTCTCTCTATCTCTCTGTCAAATAAATAAATAAAATCTTAAAAAAAAAAAATAGAAGTGCTAACACTACAGAGAGATGAAAACTATTATTCTTGCTCACTTCTGCAACACACTTACATGAAATGGATTTAAAAACTAGCACTCACTGCCTAGAATTTCTGGAGTTTGCCACCTTCCCCCTCCAAGTCATAGCAAGAACATTTATTGTATATTTTTATATTTTAGTAAAGCCAAGTATGAAATACAAGTATCATATCAGTATAATATTAAATCATATTTCAATAGTTGCTTTGGAATGTGCCTTAATATACATTTGTTTTATGTATCATTTTCTAAAGGCATAATACTGTCAAATGGTGCACTTTGTTATGGAAATTGAGCATTACTAGAAACTATCATAACTTTTGAGTCATTATTATAACTTGCCAAAGAGCATCTTCAAGATAGGTTTCCATTTATGTTCACCTAAAGAGTGTATCAAAATAGAGAGTGGAAAAAACCTTCTGAGTATTAAAACAAAAAGAAAAAAAGGTTTAATCTGAATGTATTTAAATGTAAATATCAAAGATTAAATCAAAAGAATCGGGAAAGTATAAAATTTGTATGTATTTTGAAATGACTAACTTGAAAATATCGACCTCTGTAATTATACAGATATTCAAGAGCAATACTACCGTGCCAAATAATGAAGCACCATTTTTCTTCTCATGGCCATTTTCAGGATTAGAGCTCACACAGACTGCAGGGCAGACTTACATATGGTATCTTGTACCGGTTAATTTAACCCCATTTATGAACAGATAAAAATTTTATTTTCTTATTTCATTTATAAGATGGTTCAATGTACTGGGAGGCTTTTTTTTTTATTACAGAAAGTGTATATTGGTATATAATAAATGAACTTTTCAAATGACTATGATTTGATTTTTTTTCTGTTGTTGAAAGCTATAAATTATTTGTACATGAAAAACATCTCAAGTCTAAATATGGTCTTCCGTCTATTGGCATATGTTCCATTTTCATTGTTACTCTTGACATGTAAATAACCTTGATAGCTGTCAGAGAAAAATAGTTGCCATCTTCTTTTGGCAAAATACACAGCTAATCCTCATTTTCATTTATGTCATCACATACATACCTCCTAGAATGGATGTGGGAAAATGTGTCTCTTGATGGTTAATTAGGGAGAATTCACTTGGGATGAAACAAGAATAGAAGAAATATGAAAGTAGTCAAATAAAGACATGGAAGATGTGGAAGAAGGAAAGCAATGTGGGAGTGCAGAGGATTGGGTCGAGACTGACTGGTGGTGGGACTGCCAGTACCTGTGCTAAGTTATGCGCCTGACTTTCTAGGAAACTTCCAAGTAGTTCTCCAGAGTGTTTCCACCATTTTCATTTACCAAGAATATATATGGGCTCCAGTTGTTTCACAGCTTTGCCAACACTGGGCATTGTACTTTATAGCCTTTCCCGTGGGTGGGAAATGGTATCTCTTTGTGATTTTCATTCCATTTCCCTGGTGACTAGTGTTGGAAATTTCCCGTGTGTTTCATGGCCATTCAGGTTTCCTTTTGTGAAGTGTCTTTTCCAGTCTTTCACCCATTTTAAGAATGAGGTTGTTTGTCTTTGTATTGTGGATGGGTCATCTCTTTATATATTCCCGACGCATGTCCTTTGTCAGATGGCAAATGTATTTTCTCAGGCTAGGACATGCCTACTCATTTGCTGAATGGAATCTTAATTCTATCTTTCTGGGGCCACGTCTTTATAGCTTAAAGATCTGTAATTCCTGTCTTACTGAGACAAAATTAATTAGGATGGTATTGTTATAATTAATGTTTAGATTTTCAAATATGGAGAGTAAGTCTTCTTTTTCTCTTTTTTTGGGGTGGGGGTGGGTGGTATGTGTTCTTGCCTTGTAGTCAGCTTTATTGAATACATGCGAATATCATTCTTGTTTTATAGATTACAGGTAATGGACTAAAAATAGCCTTTGCTAAGTCACTTTGACTCTTGGTTAGGAGGCCCAGTCCTACTTAGATAGGCCCAGGACCTCAAAAACCCTTTGTGGCTGCTTGTAATCAACTTCATCAGTTTCCTCAGCCCTTGTTATAGGCACATCCAGATGAAGCAGAAGAAATCACTCCATGCGGGTCTTATGCACCAGCTTGGAAGTTGTATCATTTCCTCTTGACTCTGTTCTCATCCATGTGGGAAGCTGTTCGCAGGGCCTTTGCTTCTATGGCATGTACTCTCATGACTATCTTTTCCCAAGAAAATATTGGGTACTAATTATTCAATAGACCGTATTGAAGAAACTGAAAAAAAAAAAAATCAGTTTACAGCCTTTCTTCACACCACACAGCAAAGTGGAAAAACGAAATAAGAAAGGCAATACATAAGCAACAGCATTTTAGGAAGAACGACGTGACAGCTGCCTGAGGGAGTAAGACACGGTGGAGGAAATTACAAGGCCAACAATGGATCATGGGACTATACAGCAGTATATTAAAGAGCAATTAACAAAACACCAGCTCCTATAAAATACAGGCCAACATGTCCTTAATGTAGGAAGAGATAAAAACCAAGAAGGGAACTATTAAGAATCTAATAGATGAATGGGCAATGGATATGAGATCACTGAAGAAAAATAAATTGTTTGATCTCACTAGGAGTCAAAGACATGCAAGTAGGGGCACCTGGGTGGCTCAGTCGTTGAGCGTCTGCCTTCGGCTCAGGTCATGATCCCAGGGTCCTGGGATCGAGCCCCTCATCAGGCTCTCTGCTCAGCAGGAAGCCTGCTTCTCCCTCTCCCACTCCCTCTGCTTGTGTTCCCTCTCTCGCTGTGTCTCTCTCTGTCAAATAAATAAATAAAATCTTAAAAAAAAAAATAAAAAAAAAAAGACATGCAAGTAAAAACACAAGTACAATGGTTTTGTCTTATTAAATAAGAAAATTTTTTTTCTAAAATAAGAAAAGTTAATCCTTTGTGCTGGTGAGTGTGCGGAGCTGAACACTTATTCAACGCTGGTGGCAGAAATCTTGGCTCCGTGTCCCTGGAAAGCATGCTGGCAACACTTGACCGATCCCTAAGGATGTTTGTAGTAAGGAGAACAGCCCCCCAAAGATCTAATCACATGAGCCCTCAAAATCAGAGAACTTTCTTCACCTGAAGTCAGAAAGAGTCAAAGCATAAGAGGGACTCAAACTGCCACTGCTGGGCTTAAAGATAGAA
Organism: Neomonachus schauinslandi; assembly: GCF_002201575.2. NCBI lineage: Eukaryota > Metazoa > Chordata > Mammalia > Carnivora > Phocidae > Neomonachus > Neomonachus schauinslandi. Next base: position 65,964,107 of record NC_058407.1, read on the forward strand.
GAGACCATGTGGAAACAGAAGGAAAGGAGTTCTGCCAACAACTTAAATGAGCCAAGAAAATGGTTCCCCTCCTGAGCCTCCAGCTAGGAGCCCAGGGCACCACCACTTCGATCTGAAGCTTGAGAGACCTTAAGCAGAGTACTCTGCTAAGCCAACCAGACTTCTGACCTCCAGATCTGAGAAGTAATAAAGGAGTGCTGTTTTAAGCTCCTAAATTTGTGAAAATTTGTTACTGCAACAGGAAACTAGGAAATACAATGTTCATGGTTTTTGATCCACTAACTTCTTTTCTAAGAATCTATTCTTAGGAAGAAATCAGAGAAGTGAATTCACTTCTGTCCACTAATGTATTCTTTCACCATATAATGAGCTACATTTTTGAAGCATTCCAAATGTCCAAAACTGTGGAATGGCTGAATAAATTCTAAGACCTTCATAGGCTGGAATAGGACATAGCCATTAAAAATGTTTTTGACTAGGGATGCCTGGGTGGCTCAGTCGGTTAAACGTTTGCCTTTGGCTCAGGTCATGATCTCTGGGTCCAGGGGTTGAGTCCTGCATTGAGTTCCTTGCTCATCAGGGAGCCTGCTTCTCCCTCTGCCTGCCGCTCCCCGTTTTTGTGCTCTCTCTTTCTGATAAATAAATAAAAATCTTTAAAAAAAAAAGGTTTTGAATAATCACCAATAAAATGAAAAACTATAGTATAACATTAAAGTGGAAAAAAACCGGGGCGCCTGGGTGGCTCAGTCGTTAAGCATCTGCCTTCAGCTCAGGTCATCATCCCAGGGTCCTGGGATCAAGCCCCACATCAGGCTCCCTGCTCAGCAGGAAGCCTGCTTCTCCTTCTCCCACTCCCCCTGCTTGTGTTCCCTCTCATGTTCCCTCTCTCACTGTGTCTCTCTCTCTGTCAAATAAATAAATAAAATCTTTTTTAAAAAGTGGAAAAAACAAGAACAAATGCTTCATTATACCAGTTTTACATATTAAAAATGCATGGAATAGAAAAATAGAAATAGGAAGAAAGGAAATAGACATAAATGATAAAAGTAGATCTCCTAGGTAGCAAGATAATAAGTGATGTCAGTCTTCATCCTCCAATATTTCTGTTATTTTCTAAATTTTTTACAGAGACTATATATTCTTTTATAGTTATAAAAAATGTAGAGAAACATTTTTCTATCAATTTATATTTTCTGGAAAAAACTAAAACATGCTGCCAATTTCTATACATTTTTATATTTTCAGCTGAGTCCAAAGGCAGAATTGGATGAGAGTATGATTCACAATTAGGGAACAGTCATTGATGACTGAAGCAGAAGCTGAAAGGATGGGGCAGCACCTCTCCAGAGGTGGGGCATGTGAAGGACTTAAAGAAGAATGGGGTAGCATAGCCAGTAGACCAGAATTTCAGATCCATCCTTTGGGCAAGTCATTTAATTTTATTGAGCTTCAGTTTTTTTCCTTTCTGTTGGTATAATTTCTGTGTGATGCAATTCCCAAGATGATTTAGCTTGGAATTCATTGGAAATCAGAAAGCCCTTATAGCGGGCGCCTGGGTGGCTCAGTTGGTTAAGTGACTGCCTTCAGCTCAGGTCATGATCCCGGAGTCCTGGGATCGAGTCCCACATCGGGCTCCCGGCTCAGCAGGGAACCTGCTTCTCCCTCTGACCCTATCCCCTCTCATGCTGTTTCTCTCTCTCTCTCTCAAATAAATAAATAAATAAAATCTTTAAAAAAAAAAAAAAAAAGAAAGAAAGCCCTTATAGCATAGTCACATCTCTAGTACAAATGCTTGATAGTCATAAGTCAAGGATCACCGGAGAGCTCCAAAGCACCTTGCAGCAATGACTTCTGCAGCTCGGTCCTGAACGTGAGTTAGATTAAGTCAAATGCTTCTGGGGAATATTCCGCCTTGCCACTCAGGCAGAATAATTTTAAAGGACATTCAGTGTAAACCATGCATCAGATACTGTCCTAGGCACAAGAATACAGAGTAGTCCTTGTCTTTAAGGAGCTTATAGTATAGAGGAAGGGGCACATGTATCAAATACTTATAATATCAAATGGTAAATGTTCTACTATATACTCAGGATTCCATGGAGCCTCTAAGGGGAATGCTCAAATCAAGCTTGGGGAAAGAAGAGTAGTCAGATTTCAGGCAGCAAATGCCCATTTAATTGAATCCTAAAGGACACACTGAAGTTGTAAGGCAAGAAGATGGAGAAGCAGAGCGGCATGCACAAAAACATGATTCCTCCCATGACTCTCCACTCCACACATACACAGACACCTATATGCATACACCTTCCACACACTCTGTATTAGATTCCTTTTGCTGCTGTAACAAATCACCACACACTTAGTAACTTAAAAGAACACATTTTATTATCTTACAGGCAGCTCCAGCAGGGATCACTAGAAGCCCCAGCAAAATCATATAAACCAAGCAGACCAAGTAAAACAACAAAGATTCTTAAAATTAAACTGATTAGTCCTATGGCCAGCAAGTAGGCCAAGATGTGTGTGCCAAATCTAAACAGAGTGACTGCTTGCTACAATAAGAGATTTTAATAGAATGTCTGATACACAATTGAAAACCATCCACCATACCAAGAACCAAGAAAATTACAACTTGAATAAGATAAACTGATGTGAACACTGGGATAAATCAGATATTCAAATCACCTAGCAAGAATTTTAAAGTAGGCATCCTAAAATTGCTTCAATAATCAAATTATAAATTCTCATGAAACAAATGAAAAAATAGAACATCCCACAAAGAGACTGAAGCTTACAAGAAGAGAACCAACTGGAAATTATAAACTGAAAAATATAACAGAAATTTAAAGAAAAATTCATTGGCTGTGCTCAGAATGGAGATGGAGAATTAGAATCAGCATACCTGAGTAAGTATCAATAGAATTCATCCAATTTGATCAAAAAAGAGGAAAGAAACTAGGAAAAAAAAAAAAATAGAACAGAACGGGGCTATAGACCTGTGTGACAAAAACAAAGTTAACATTTGTATTAACAGAGTCCCAGAAGGAAAAGAGATGGATTAAGGCTAAAAGACAATTTGAAGAAATAATGGCTGAGAACTTCCCAAATTTGGTGAGAGATACCAAGCTACTTACTTAAAAAGCTCAGTGAATTCTCAAAAGGAAAACCCAAAGAAATACACACAAATAATCATCAAAATTTCTGAAAACTAAAGATAAAGAAAAAAATCTTGAAAGCATCCTGTGAGAAACACATTACCTCTAGGGGAACACTCATTTGAATGTCTAAGGATTTCTTATCAAAACACCTGGGTATCACAAAGAACCAGCACACCATTTTTCAAGTGCTGGGAGAAAAGTTTCAACAGTAAACTCTATATCCAGCAAAACTATCTTTCAGGAATAGAGGGGAAATAACATTCTTAGAAAAAGGAAAACTAAGTGAATGGTTGCAGGCCTACCCGTAAAGATGCACTAAAGAATGTTCTTCAAACAGAAAATGATAAAAAAAAAAACAAATGTTAGAAAAATCAGGAAAGAACAAAGGAAAGACCAGAAATATGGGTATATACGATAGACTACCCTTTTCTTCATGAGCTTCATAAATATGTTTTCTGATTGAAACAAAAGTTATCATCACCTAATACTCAAGGCAATGATTTTTTTTAAGTGGAGAAGGTAGAAGGGACTTCTAGAAATGAGGTTTTCACAATTTGCTCCAGGTGGTAAAATGTTGATACCAGTACACTGTGATGAGTCTTATATGTATCCTACAATACCCAGAGCAACCGCTACAAAAACTATACAAAGAGATACACTGAGAAATGCTATAACTAAAGATGAATTTCTCAAAAATGTTTAAGTAAACTACGGGAAACCAAAGAAAGAGAAACAGAGGAATGAGAACGAGAAAAAACAAAGAGACAATCATAAAATGGCAGACTTTAGCAATAACATCAATAATTACTCAAATGTAAATGGTCTGAGTACACCAATAAAAAAAACAGATTAAAAGAATAAATAAAAATGACCCAACTATATGCTGATAAGAAACTCACTTCAAATTCATTGACACAGGTAGGTTGGAAGTAAAAGGATATAAAAAGATATACATGCAAAAAAAAAAAAAAGAAAAGCAGGCTTTGCTATATCCACATTGGATAAAGTAGACTTCAGAGAAAAGAAAACTATTAGAGACTAAAGGTGTTCCTTTGTTCCTTTTATTATGTATCTGACAGGGGTGATCCAGCAGGAAAACATACTAATCCTAAATTTGCACACACACCAAATAGCAGAGCTTCAAAAGACATTACCTTCTCCACTCCTTTTGTCTTTTGAAACGAAAACTAAGTGGAAAAAGATGAATCCACAATTATAGTTGCAGACTTCTACACCCATCTCTCAGAAGTTGATAGAATTATTAGACAGGAAATCAGCAAAGATACAGATCTGAACAATACAATCAACCAAAAGTTCTAATATAGAGAGAATTTCCACCACCAGGGGCACAGTACTGTTTTGTTTTGTTTTGGTTTGGTTTGGTTTGGTTTGGTTTTTCAAGCCTGTAGGGAACAGTTACCAAGATAAATCATGCCTTGGGTGGCATGACCCTCAACAAATTAGAGAATTGAAATCAAACAGAGTGTGTTTGCTGGCCATAATGGAATCAACTAGAAACCAAGAGCAGAAAGGTATGGAAATTAAGTAATACACTTCTACATAATCTGTGGGTCAAAGAAAAAGTATCAAAGGAAAATTAAGTACCTAGAACTGAATAAAAATGAAAAACCAACACATCAGAATATAAAGGATGCATCTAATGTGGTGCTGAGAGAAATTTGTAGCACTCAGTGATTATATTAGAAATGAAGAAAGGTCTCAAATCAATAATTTAAGTTCCTACAGTAAAAAACTAGAAAAAGAACAAAATAAACCAAAAGGAAGCAGAAGGAAGTTAATAAAGATAAGAGCATATATCAGTGAAACCAAAAACAGGAAAATAGAGAAAAATCAGTAAAACAAAAGCTGGTTCTTTGGAAAACTCCAAATTGATAAACCTCTGGCAAGACTGATGAAAATTTAAAAAAAAGTAAGCATTATGTCTCAATTGGCAGTTTTCCTCTTCTAGTCATATATGAAACAATGGTGCATCTTAAAAATGTAAGAACTCTTAAATTTAATAAAATATACATTTTGTAAAAAAAAAAAACCAAAAACAAAAAAACAAAACAACCTTATTAACATACTTTGGTGCAAAGGATATGGGTTTTTTTGTTTTTGTTTTTAGAGTTTCTGTTCATAGTACAAAATGTTATGGTTACTATCACCGTGTGCCACTTGAATTCTAGAATGGATGTTTGTGTACGTACACATGTGTGCATGTGGTCTGGATAGGTCCAGGCCAGACCAAAGGAGGGTTATGAAAGATGACCAAAGAAAACCTGAAATCGCTGCAATCTGAATTATTCCAAATCAGGGTAATTTTGGTCAAACTGGTTAGCTTAGTGGACTCATAAGAAAATATATCTATTTTGCCAAAGGGAAATTGAGGCTCCAGGAACGACAGGGTAATAGTAAAATGGCCTCCACATTGCACTTGGCCTTCCTGGTCTCTAAGTCCTAAGCCTGACTCAGGCAGTGTGTAGCTCTAGCAATACGGCTCCTAGACAACAATCTTTACGCTTAGTTTGACATTCAGTTTAAGTGTCCCTAAGCTGAAGCTTTTCCACCAGCCCTGGAGGCACAGGGAGCAGGACAGAAACCCAGTTCTTCCCTGTTCATCGCCTCCCTGGCCCTGGGTCACAGAACATTTTACCAGGGTCATTTGTGAATAAGCTACTCAAGAATGACTGTTTTATGATCCAGTCCTTGGTATTCTCTTCTCAAAGGAAAAGTCGTCTGTTCTCCAGAAAGTGATGGACATACTTGTTGTATTACTGCCAGCTTTGGAACTTAAAATTTTGGAAAACCACCAAGTTTTACTAGGTAAGAGATGGTCTAAACCTGGTCTGCAGCCCAAACTTTTTTTCCCAGGTGGGTAATCAGCATTTCCTTCAATCTATGCAAACTCGGCAATTTAAGGAAGACTAAAACCAGTTGCCATTTTGCATTTAGCTCTTTCCCTAAAGGTGTACATCTTGGCCAGCCGCAGAGGACCAGCCATTGCTGGGAGGGTATAGCTACTGCTAAGTTGGCAGTATCTTGTTGTACAGGAAAATGAAAAGAAAATGGACTATTTCATCAAATAATTTACCTGTGAAGGATGTTCATCACATGGTTCATTTTCTATTTAAATCCTCTTATGAAAGGAAGTACTGTTTAGTAGAGCTTTATGACAGTATTTTGGCGACTTGTTTAGATCCAGCGGTGTGCTACAGTGGGCTTGTACTGGCTTGCAAAAGCTGCATCTCTTTATAACTCCATTCGGTGAGATCATGTTGGTGGCATGAAATAAATGGGGAATCTTTACACCATAAAAATTGACAAATACTGTGAATCAGGGGGTTTCCTTTTGGTTTGGTTTTGTTTTGTTGGTAAAGCCAGTTGTTGAAAACTTCGGAGCACCCCACTTTTTAGATCCCTCTGCAGTCTTCCGGTAGCATTTCCCTCTATCATACTTAACACATATTATATTTGCTGGTTCCTTGTCTATATAACCCACTAGCCTAGAGGCTCTGTAAGGGCAGACTCAGCCCATCTTGTTCACTACTGGTACATCCAGTACCTTGTATCATATCCAGCTACACTGTCCTCACCAAGTATTTTTGAATGGATAGCTTCTTCTTGTCCCCCTCCTCCTATTTGGTATCTGACATGGCCAATAACTAACTGTGGCCCAGGAAAAACATGGCTAAAGACACCTCTGTTATGGGCAATAAACACCTCTTCAGAGGCTCCGAGCCAAGCTCTGGGCAGTATCTGTGAATGGAGACCTCAGTCCCTCCAGGGTGACATTATCCTTTTATTCCCAGCCAGCTTTTAAGAGGGTGGAAGAGGTGAAGCACTTAGAAAACTATAAAGTGTGACTCAAAAGCAAGGCTCTGAAAAACACTTCTCCCACTTATTAATGCCTGAACTTGCCCTAAGAGATAAATTACTTCTTGCCATGATCAGAGAGAGATATAAATGTCCTGTTAAAATGGTGTATCTGTTTTAAATTCTCAATTAAAGTGAAAGAATCCTATAAAATCTTCCCTTAAAAGCAAGGTTTGATATAGAAGCAGGCAAAGAAGTCAAAAGCTGGATGATGTTAATTGTCTGAAATAAGGGAAGGAAAATGGCATTCAGTCTACAAAGATGGTGGCCATCAATCCCACAACCACCAGCTCTGCCCATATGCTTGTCATTTGTCCCATCAAGAGATGAAGTGCCCTTGAATCTGAGCTGGTCCTGAGACTTGCTCTGACCAAGAGCATGTAGCTGAAATGATCCTATGCCAGTTCTTTAAGAGTCTGGAAGCTTCTACTTTCATACTCTCAGGGGGAGTTGGCATTAAGAGTTTGCTGTGTATCTTTCCAGACCTTTATCATAGATAAAAACATGAAATTGTTTTGTATCATTTTTAAACATAAGTTTATATGCTACACTTATTCTATAACGTTTTATAAGTATAATTTTTTGAAATTTTTGTTGATTCATGTAGGTTGAGTCTATTGCCTTAACTCTGATAACTCCATTGTTTAATAGAGCACATTTTAACTATTGCTCAAGTCACAGTCATTTGTTGTTTGTCATTTTTTCATTATTACAAAAATCCTGCAGATCATAGTTCACATCTACCTATATACATAAGCAGGTATTTTTCTAACTGAGCCAAATAGCACATGCAACTTTAATAGAAACTGTCAAATATTCTCCAAAATAACTATCAATTTATTCTCCCAATGGTAGTAATAATTGGACAGTGCTCATCTCCTTATAATTTGATAACTCCTTAATATTGTCATTATTTAATAGTTGCCTTTATGATGGGGGAAATACAGCATTTTGTTTTAATTTACATAAATTTTATACATTTTAGAAATATGTTTATAACCACTGTTCCATCACTGGAAAGTTGTTTGTTTATATCCTTTACCCATTTTTTTTTCCTATTAGAATTTTTTTTCTATTAATTTCTGTTAACAGTTTTTTATACACACTGTGCTAATGTGAGTTTAAAATGACTTGAACATAACCTACCAAAACTGAGACAGGAATAGAAAATTTGAACAGACTAATTACCAGCAATGAAATTAAATCAGTAATAAAAAAACTCCCAAAAAACAAAAGTTCAGGACCAGACGGCTTCACAGGTGATTCTACCAAACATTTAAAGAGTTAATACCTATTCTTCTCAAACTATTCCAAAAAAATACAAGAGGAAGGAAAACTTCCAAATTCATTCTACGAAGCCAGTATCACCCTGATACCAAAACCAGATAAAGACATCACAATAAAGGAGAACTACAGGCCAATCTCTCTGATGAACATAGATGCAAAAATCTGCAACAAAATATTAGCAAACCAAATCCAACAATTCATTATAAATCAGACATATGATCAAGTGGGATTTATTCCCAGGATGCAAGGATGGTTCAATATTTGCAAAACAATAAACATAATAAGTCACATCACTATGAGAAAGGATAAAAATCATACGATCATTTCAATAGATGCAGCAAAAGCATTTGACAAAGTACAACATCCATTCATGATGAAAACCCTCTGCAAAGTAGTTCTAGAGGGAACATACCTCAGCATAGTAAAGGCCTTATATGAAAAACCTACAGCCAACATCCTATCAATGGAGAAAAACTGAGAACTCATTCCCTAAGGTCAGAACAAGAAAAGGATGTCCATTCTCACCACTTTTATTCAACAGTATTTTCAGATGACATGATACTATATACAGAAGACCTAAAAGATTCCACTGAAAAACTACTAGAACTGATCAATGAATTCAGTATGGTCACCAGACACAAAACGAATGTACAGAAATCTGTTGGATTTCTATACACTAATAATGAAGCAGAAGAAAGTGAAGTTAAGAAAATAATCCCATTTACAAATGCACCAAGAACAATAAAATATCTAGGAATAAATTTACCCAAAGAAGTGAAAGACCTGTATTTTGAAAACTATAAAACACTGATGAAAGAAATTGAAGAAAACAAAGAAATGGAAAGACATTCCATGCTCATGAAGAACAAATATTGTTAAAATATCCATACTACCCAAAGCAATCTACAGATTTAGTGCAATCCCTATCAAGATACCAATACAGAACTAGAACAAACAATCCTAAAATTTGTAGGGAACCACAAAAGACCTCAAATAGCCAAAGCAAACTTGAAAGGGAAAAAACTGGATGTGTCAGAATTCCAGATTTCAAGTTTATTACAAAGTGGTAGTACTTAAAACAATGTGGGACTGGCATAAAAATAAAACCACATAGATCAATGGAATAGAACAGAAAACCCAGAAATAAACCCACAATTATATGGTCAATTGGAGGAATAAATATCCAGTGGAAAAAAGACAGTTTCCTCAACAAGTGGTGTTGGGAAAACTGGACAGCTACATGTAAAAGAATGAAACTGGACACTTTCTTACACCATACACAAAAATAAGCTCAAAATGGATTAAAGACCTAAATGTGAGACCTGAAACCATAAAAATCTTTGAAGAGAGCACAGGCAGTAATCTGACATCCACTTTAGCAACATTTTTTCTAGATATGTCTGAGTCAAGAGAAATAAAAGCAAAAATAAAATATTGGGACTACATCAAAATAAAAAGCTTCTGCACAGCAAAGGAAACAATCAACAAAACTAAAAGGCAACCTACTGAATGGGAATAGGTATTTGCAAATGCTCTACCTGATAAAGGGTTGGTATCCAAAATATATAATGAACTGAATCATTTCAATACCCGAAAAACTAATAATCCAAGTAAAAACTGGGCAGAAGACATGAATAGGCATGTACCCAAAGAAGACATACAGATGGGCAACAGACATATCAAAAGATGCTCAACATTGGGCGCCTGGGTGGCTCAGTTGGTTAAGCGACTGCCTTCGGCTCAGGTCATGATCCTGGAGTCCCTGGATCGAGTCCCGCATCGGGCTCCCTGCTCGGCAGGGAGACTGCTTCTGCCTCTGACCCTCCCCCCTCTCATGTGCTCTCTCTCTCTCATTCTCTCTGTCTCAAATAAATAAATAAAATCTTAAAAAAAAAAAAGATGCTCAACATCATTTATCAGAGAAATGTAAATCAAATCCACAATGAGATAGCCATTCTGACAGGTGTGAAATGATAAGATAAAAAACACAAGCAACAAGTGTTGGTAAGGATATGGAGAAAAGGAACCCTCTTGCACTGTTGGTGGGGGAAGCAAACTGGTGCAGCCACTCTGGACAACAGTATGGAGTTTCCTCAAAAAAGCAAAAATAGAAGTACCCTACAATCCAGTATTTGCACTACTGGGTATTTACCCAAAGAATATAAAAACACTAATTCGAAGGGCTACATGCACCCCTATGTTTATAGCAGCATTATCTACAATTGCTAAACTGTGGAAACAGCCCAAATGTCCATCGACTGATGAATGGATAAAGAAGAGGTGGTGTTTATATACAATGGAATGTCATTCAGCCATAAAAAAGAATGAAATCTTGCCATTTGCAATGACATGGGTATAGCTAGAGAGTATTATGCTAAGTGAAATAAGTCAGAGAAAGACAAATACCATATGATTTCACTCCTATGTGGGATTTAAGAAACAAAACAAGCAAAGGGAAAGAGACAAACCGAGAAACAGATTCTTAACTGTAGAGAACAAACTGATGGTTACAAAGGGGAGGTGGGTAGGAAGGGTGGGTGAAATGGAGGATGGGAAGAAAAGAAAAGAAAAAAAAAAAGACCTGCATAACAAACATTTCTTGAAGCCCAGAGCAATGAATCTGTATTATGATGTATATAGTCTAGGATTTTGTTAATTTAAAAATGCTTCATCAATTCTATCTTTATTTTCTTTGTTGTAACTAAAATAAGTGTTTTTTGACAATTAAAAGAAATGACCTGAACAAAGTCTCGGATATCTTAGTACAGGTAGTAATTTAGTCACCTGATTTGATTACAGGGGATAATTTATAAAGAAAATATTAATCATGAGAAGATAGGAGGGCAGAAAACCATGTAAGCAACACCCTTCTGAAATAAAAGGTTACTTTTTAAATAGTTTGTCCACAGGTTTTAATAACCATCATGTAAGGAAAATCTCCCACTCCAAATAAAGTTACAGTTTAAAAATGTGTGTATTATTTTTGTTTTCATGATCTTCCATCAAGTGATAACTTAGTATCTCCTAATTTTTCTCCATTAGTAGTTCATTTGGAATTTTGATATTTTATAATTTCTCCTTAATGCTTAGTGTGGTGTTATTACTATGAAATGGGAAGCATGCACAGAGAACAGCAGCATGAAGAGTTACCCTGCAATATGGAGCTTTTCTAAGTTTAGCTTTTAGCAAATTAGGCAACTGGGGATATAAAGAAAAGCAGGTCAAAACAATTTCTTTTTGTTTTTCCTGATTTCAGTGTTTATTAAGCACAGAATCAAAACAATTTTTTTGTGTGTGTGATCCAAGTTCTCCAAGGTAAAGTATCTGAGTCAAGATAGCAGTCAAAATGGAGGTATAAAAATAGCAAGATCAAATCATCTATTCATTTTTATTATGCTTAAGTTTTTATTTTAATTCCAGTTAGTTAATATACAGGGTTGCCTTAGTTAATATACAGGGTTGCATTCGTTTCAGGCATACAGTATAGTAATTCAACACTTTCATACATCACCCAGAGCTCATCACAACAAGTGCATTCCTTCATCCCCATCACCCATTTCAGCCAGCCCTCCTCTCTGGTAACCGTCTGTTCGTTCTCTATGGTTAAGAGTCTGTTCCTTGGTTTGCCTCTCTTTTCCTTGGCTCATTTATTTCTTAAATTCCACATATGAGTGAAACCCTATGGTATTTGTCTTTCTCTGACTTATTTCACTTAGTGTTATTCTCTCTAGCTCCATCCATGTTGTTGCAAATGACAAGATTTCATTTTTATGGCTGAATATTCCATTGTGTATATATACACCACCCTGTCATTATCCATTCATCAATCGACAGACACTTGGGCTGCTTCCATAATTTATTTATTGTAAATAATGCTGCGATAAACATAGGAGTGCATGTATCCCTTTGAATTACTATTTTTGTATCCTTTGGGTAGATACCTAGTAGTGCAATTGCTGGATGGTAGGGTAGTTCTATTTTTAACTTCTTGAGGAACCTCCATACTGTTTTCCACAGTAGCTGCACCAGTTTGCATTCCCACCAACAGTGCAGGAGGGTTCTGTTTTCTCCACATTCTCACCAACACCTATTCAAAACAATTTCTTGTTGCTGATTTCATTATGATTAATACCTACCTTGTATATTTTTAGCTTTTCACAGCGCATTCACATATACAACATAACCTTCAAAACACGCTCATCACTTCATGAACTACATATAGGATTCCATAAGAAATTTATCTTCCCAGTGTTCTTTGACTCCCCCAAAGTTTGGGACACCTATGATCTACCAATTAAACTTGTATTGCTGCATCTCTAAATGTGCCCCCTCCCCATCAGAACATGGGCTTTACTGTGTAACAGTTGGCATTTGTCTGACCTTTTGGCATCATGCATGCCCACCCTGCCCCTCCAGAAGCCCCAAAGATCCAAGCTCTCCATCCTCCTTGCCACTGTAAAAGCTGCTGTTAGAGCAGGTCTGATACTAGTCACTTGCAGCTGTGGCCAAATTTCAGCCAATTGCTTCCTTCTTCCTGGAGTAGTTATATGTAACTCTTCTCTCAAACAGACTTAAAGCTCTGATTTTTTTTTTATTATTATGGTAAAAAACACGTAACATAAAATTTACCATCTTAACCAGTTTTTAAAATGATAGCCTTAACTATAAATACTTTGTTGTAAAATAGATCTCTAGAACTTCATCTTGCAAAACTGATGGACCCATTGAACAATTATTTCCTCTCTCCCCACAGTCCCTGGCAACCACCATTCTACTTTGTTTTTAAACATTTCATACTTAAGATGCTACTTTAGATATAAGAGGAATTATGCAGTATGTGTCTTTTTATGACTGGCTTATTTCACTTATAAGTTCCTCGAGGTTCATTCATGCATATGATAGGATTTCCTTCAATATGAATCAGAAATTAGAAAAATTATAAAATCAGAGACAGCATTAGAAAGTGATACATGGAAGCACATAAGAGGTGTTTTATGGCCAATTTACCAACCATAAAGTCCATACAGTTCAGACTGGGCAAACCTTCCATGGGATTAGAATAGTTGGTGAGTTGGTACTCCTTAAAGCTCAAAATGGATGGACTACTTAATGCTCTAAAACATTGGAATAACAGCAACAAAAATCCATAGAAGCACTAGAAAACCAAAGGCTAAGTTGTCAGCATACCAAAATACTAAGGAATCTCTGTATGAATGGTATAAAGCAAATGAACTTGGGTATTGGCAAAACCTAACAGAGTGCAGGAATCCACTTTCTAAGCCATTGCCAATAGCATTTACCCCCACTCTACAGTCCTAAGAATACTTCTTAAAATAATTGAGTTTACTTCTAGGGAATGCCCAGCACAAGCCCTGGAGGTGGAGAGAGGAGTAGGGTAAGGTTTCAGGTCACTTCCAGCCTCACTGTGGACATGGAGCCCTAAACCCCGAAGATGGGCTTCTCTGGCCTTCAGAAGAAGCCCACCCATCACACAAACCCACCCAATAGAGAGGTGGGCCCCAATATTTGAGGAGAAAAAAGGCAACAAATGGAATAAGTAGAGGAAAGCTCAAGGAAAGCACAATTAATGCAAGAAATCTAAAATCTTAAAAAAACTTACAGAAAGGTCTGACAATTCAAGAAAAATCATAGTCATTAAATGAGAAAGGAATAGTATGAAATTTAAGCATGAGAATACTAAATAACTCTTGGAAGTTAAAATTCTGGTTACTGAAATGAGAACTCAGTAGAAGGACTGAAAAAAGACAAGAGAGGATGAGAGGCATTCTGGGCAACTGAAGCTTGAGCTAAGGACTTTTCCAAGAACACAATTCAAAAGAAAGAATGAAACTATGAAAGGAGTTAATAAACATGGAGCTATATCCAGAGATCTAATATTTACCCAATAAGATATGCAAATAGAGCATGGAGGGAAAAATAAAAATCAAATAATGGACGAAATTTCCATATGCTAAAGAAGGACCTGTGTGTTCAGATGGAAATGGCCCACTACGTGCTTTATGCAAATATTAAAACACAATACCTTTGTGATTTTTATGAATTCAAAGGATTAAAAAAAAAAAAGTGTTACAAACTTTCAAAAACAGAAAGAGGGTGGAAGGAAAGGAAAAGTTACCAAGAGTTAGAATGAACCTGCGGCCAAACTTCTGACTAACAAGTGGAGAAGCTAGGAAGTCATAAAGGAATAGCCAAAATATTCCGAGGAAAAAGGATCTGGAAACTTTTTTCAGCCAAATTAGCATTCAAGTATGAAGGCAAAATGAAGATAATTTTGAACATGCAAGCAATTTAGAAATTTTGCCACCCACATAACCTTCTGAAAATATTACTCAACATAAAAATGTAATCCAAGAAAGGGAAGAGGGCACAAGAAATAGAACAAGAATAGAAGAAATGAACAAGTCACCAATAGAGCATATAATTAAGACAAATAATTTCCTATAAGACAACTGTAATATGTATTGAAGTTGTTGAGCAAAGAGTCCCAAAATAGAAAATGTAATTTAAAAACAACCTGGAACAATTGTTGCAGCAGCTAGGAGATGGAGAGGAAATGGGGAGGGTGGAGAGGAGCTAATGGATGCCAAGGCTCTTGTACAGTTTTAAGGGAAAGGCAGAGGGAGGGCACAGCAGTCAGAAGGGTATGGATCAGTGGGAAGGAGGGGCCCCCATTGTCATTGAAGTTTCCATTAAAGACCCAACTCAACTAGCATGAATCCCAACAATTTATCAGGACTCCAGAAACTCTAGAGGGCAAGAGCAGATGCTGTGTTATCCTGTGTAACTTTTTCCTGACCTCTTGTTTAAAAATAAGTTGTCCATCTGAAAAACAAACAGGGTTCTAGAGGGGAGGGGGGTGGGAGGATGGGTTAGCCTGGTGGTGGGTATTGAGGAGGGCACATTCTGCATGGAGCACTGGGTGTTATGCACAAACAATGAATCATGGAACACTTCATCTAAAACTAATGATGTAACGTATGGGGATTAACATAAGAATAAAAAAAAAAACCCACAAAAAACACACACACAAAAAAAAAAAAAGAAAAGAAAAGGAAAGAAAGAAATTAAAGAAAGCAAGCACTGGTTTTCCAGGGAAGACCACGTCATGGAGCAAAGACTGGTGGTGGGCTAATTTTCCTGGGGTTGGGAATTACCATTTCTTAGGGTACCCCTTCTGCAGACAGCTACCATTTCCTGAGCTCTTCCCATGCATCAGGAAGTGTTGGGTGTTTTACATTAATTCTTACAATAAACAGTAGGTACTGAGAAAAAAAATAATAATAAGTTGTCCATAAAGTTTATCATCCAAATCTAGACATGCTTGAGACTAAAGGGACGATTCACTGGGTGAATGCAGGACAATATACATAAACCTAGGACTGTCCTGGAAAATGGAGATATGTAGTCATCCTGCCTATAAAGTAGTCATCAGTCAGTTACACTGACTGTGCTGGGTACTGTACACTTGAGTTGGAGAAAACAGCTGGATCCTTGCTCAGCTGTAAATCATTTATGGGTTTTCATCAGCATTGTTGAAGAACTTTCATCCCAACATGCGTACTTCCATGTAAGGGACAGTTTGCAAACATCAGGATCTGTTCTAGAATCAAGCTCTGCTAATGGCTATTCTGGTTGAGAGCCTCCCACTCTAACAAAGAAGGTGCCAAATTTGTGGTCTCTTGCAACCCTTGTTTAAAATGATCATTTCCTCACATTCAAAAGCTGAGAGACAGAGACTGTAAAAGGCTCCTTTGAAGGGACGTAAGAGATAATATTGCTATCTCAGAAGTGGAGAGCTCCACAAGCTGTCTCCATATGCACTGGTCACAGCAAAGGAAAACATAAGGAAGCAGGTGTAGACAAAAACACCATCAAACAGCCTTATTAAATCCAGCTGTGCTTGAAGTGCAGGAAAACAAAGCTGCTAATAGCTGTAAGGGCCCCAGGTGAGCCAGAGTCTGGCTTTCCCACCCACAACCCCTGTCTCTGCATCCTGCAGGTCTTAAATGACATCCTTACCAGCAAGGTTTTCCCAGATATGGGCTTCCCAGGATGCAGGCTCTGAATGTATGTTCTAGTACATCCTCTCAGACTTTAAAGTGTTTACTGTGTGTCAGTATATTCCTATTTTCTTACTGTCTTCAAGGCCTTTAAAAAAAATGTAGGATATATGATTGGGAGGAAAGGTGGTGGAGGAGTAGGGGACCCTATTCCAACCAGTCCCCAGAATTGAGCTGGATATCTACCAGACCACTCTGAACACCCATGATATCAGCCTGAGATGTAAGAAGATAGATCTGGATCTCAACAAACAGAATATCACAGGCAGTTGTTTTTGAGGTATGAAGCGGGGAGCCATGATTCCACAGGCAGATATCAGGATAAACAGCAGTGGGATGGAACCTGGCCGTGGGGATCCTGCACCACTGGTAAGCGATAGCCTCCTGCTCTGGGGACGGGACACAGACTCACAGACCAGTAGCGGCAGGGAAAGGACTTTAGGGCAGCCCCCCAGATGGAAACATGGAGCAGCGGGGCCGTGAATGTGAACTGGGGGCGGCTGGTGGTTTTAGAAGCACAAAGGGCAGAGATGTGCCCCAACCTGGAGGCAAGGACTGGGAGCACTGTAGAGGGGTGCACAACCCAGGATGCTGCAGTTTATAGCAGCACAGACAGAAATTGAGACAATGTGGCCTGGAGAGCTCACTGAAGCACAGACTGCAATCTTTCTGCTCTGAGGGTTGGAAACGGTCTCTTCTGCTCTCTAAGAGATGTGGAAAGCTGCCAGAAAACAAAAGCCCCCCAAAAACAGTTTCCATTGAGCCCATCCCCTGCCACAGGGAGCAGGGCAACTCTAGCCCAAACAGGGTTGACTGAGTAATAGTGCGGCAGGCCCCTCCCCCAGAAGACAGGCTGGGAGAACAAGAGGCCAGCAACCCTAAGGTCCCTAGAAAACGGGTGCATCTGGCTTGGGTTGTGGTCAATAATTTGGACTCTACACATTCCCTCAACCACCCCTCAACAGAATGACTAGGAGGAGGAACCCCCAAAATAGGAAAGACTCAGAGATTATGACTTATGCCACAGATTTACAAATGGATTCAGATATAACCAAGATGTTGGAGATGGAATTCAGGCTAGCAATTGTGAAGACAATAGCTAGGATGGAGAAATTGATTAATGGCAACATAGAGTCTCTAAGGGCAGAGATAAAAGCTGAATTGGTAGAACTTAAAAATGCTATCAGTGAGATCCAATCTAATCTAGATAATCTAACAGCTAGGGTAAGTGAGGCAGAAGAATGAATGAGTGACCTGGAAGACCATTTAATACCTAAAGAGGGAAAAGAGGAGGCCAGGGAAAAACAACTCAGAATCCATGAAAATAGAATCAGAGAAATAAGTGACACCATGAAACGTTCCAATATCAGAATTATTGGAATCCCAGAGTGGGTGGAGAGAGAGAGGACTAGAAGATATATTTGAGCAAATCATAGCTGAGAACTTCCCTAATCTGGGGAATGAAATAAACATTTGTGTCCTAGAGGCAGAGAGAACCCCTCCCAAGATCAAGGAAAACAGGCCAACACCCTGGCATATAATAGTAAAACTCACAAATCTTAGAACTGAGGAAACCATCTTAAGGGCAGTTAGGGGGAGGAGATTCCTTATGTACAGAGGGACAACATCAGAATAACGTCAGACCTATCTACAGAGACCTGGCAAGCCAGAAAGGCCTGGGAAGACATATTCAGGGTACTAAAAGAGAAGAACATGCAGCCAAGAATACTTTATCCAGCAAGGCTCTCATTTAGAATGGATGGAGAGATGCAGAGCTTCCAAGACCGGCAGAAACTGAAAGAATATGTGACCACTAAGCTGGCCCTGCAAGAAATATTAAGGGGGATTCTATAAAAGGAGAAAGACCCCAAGAGTGATATACAACAGAAATTTACAGGGACAATCTATAAAAACAAGGTCTTCACAGGCAACATGATGACAATAAATTCATATCTTTCAATAATCACTCTCAACGTGAATGGCCTAAATGCTCCCATAAAATGGCACAGGGTTGCAGATTGGATAAAAAGACAGGACCCATCCATATGCTGTCTACAAGAGACTCATTTTGAACCTAAAAATACATCCAGACTGAAAGTGAAGGGATGGAGAGCCATCTTGCATGCCAGCGGACCTCAAAAGAAAGCTGGGGGAGCAATTCTTACATCAGACAAATTAGATTTTAAACTAAAGACTGTAGTTAGAGACAAAGAAGGACACTATATCATTCTTAAAGGGTCTATCCAACGAGAAGATCTAACAGTTCTAAATATCTATGCTCCCAACATGGGAGCAGCCATCTACATAAGCCAACTGTTAACCAAAATAAAGAGTCATATTGATAATAATCCGTTAATTGTAGGAGACCTCAATACTCCACTCTCAGCAATAGACAGATCATCTAAGCAGAAAATCAACAAAGAAACAAGAGCTTTGAATGACACACTGGACCAGATGGACCTCATAGATATATATGGAATATGCCACGCTAAAACAACAGAATACCCATTCTTCTTGAGCACACATAGAACTTTCTCCAGAATAGACCACATACTGGGTCACAAATCAGGCCTTAACTGATACCAAAAGACTGAGATTATTCCCTGCATATTCTCAGGCCATAATGCTTTAAAACTGGAACTCAATCACAAGAAAAAATTTGGCAGAAATTCAAACATTTGGAAGCTAAAGACCACTCTGCTCAAGAATGTTTGGGTCAACCAGGAAATCAAAGAAGAACTTAAACAATTCATGAAAACCAATGAGAATGAAAACACATCAGTCCAAAACCTATGGGATACTGCAAAGGTGGTCCTAAGGGGGAAATACATAGCCATCCAAGCCTCACTCAAAATAACAGAAAAATCCTGAATTCATCAACTAACTCTACACCTTAAAGAACTAGAGAAAAAGCAACAAACGATGCCTAAGCCACGCATTAGAGGAGAAATAATTAAGATTAGAGCAGAGATCAATGAATTAGGAACCAGAAACACAGTAGATCAGATCAACAAAACTAGAAGCTGACTGGTTCTTTGAAAGAATTAATAAGATGGATATACCACTGCCCAGATTTATCCAAAAGAAAAGAGAAAGGACCCAAATTAATAAAATGATGAATGAAAGGGTAGAGATCATGACTAATATCAAGGAAATAGAAACAATTATTAGAAATTATTATCAACAACTGTATGCCAATAAACTGAGCAACCTGGAAGAAACGGGTGCCTTTCTGGAAACCTATGAACTACCAAGACTGATACAGGAAGAAATTGACAACCTGAATAGGCCAATAACCAGTAACGAGATTGAAGCAGTGATCAAAAACCTCCCAAAAAACAAGAGTCCAGGGCCTGATGGATTCCCCGGGGAATTCTACCAAACATTCAAAGAAGAAATAATACCTATTCTCCTGAAGCTGTTTCAAAAAATAGAAAGAGAAGGAAAGCTTCCAGACTCATTCTATGAGGCCAGCATTACCTTAATGCCCAAACCAAGCAAAGACCCCATCAAAAAGGAGAATTTCAGACCGATATCCCTGATGAATATGGATTCCAAAATCCTCAACAAAATCCTAGCTAATAGGATTCAACAATACATTAAAAGGATCATCCACCACGACCAAGTGGGATTTATCCCCAGGATGCAAGGGTGGTTCAACATTTGCAAATCAGTGCAATAGAACACATTAATAAGAGGAGGGAGAAGAACCATATGGTCCTCTCAATTGATGCAGAAAAAACATTTGACAAAATACAGCATCCTTTCCTGATTAAAACTCTTCAGAGTATAGGGATAGAGGGAACATTCCTCAAGTTCATAAAATCCATCTATGAAAAACCCACAGCGAATATCATTCTCAATGGGGAAAAGCTGAGAGCCTTTCCCTTAAGATCAGGAACACGTCAAGGATGCCCACTCTTGCCACTATTGTTCAACATAGTACTAGAAGTCCTAGCGACAGCAATCAGACAACAAAAAGAAATAAAATGTATTCAAACTGGCAAAGAAGAAGTCAAACTCTCTCTTTTCACAGATGACATGATACTTTATGTGGGAAACCCAAAAGACTCTACCCCCAAATAACTAGAACTCATACAGCAATTCAGTAATGTGGCAGGATACAAAATCAATGCACAGAAATCAGTTGCTTTCTTATACACTAACAATGCAACTGTAGAAAGAGAAATTGGAGAAACGATTCCATTTACTATAGCACCAAAAACCATAAGCAGTGATCTGCTTAAGATACCTCGGAAGAAACCTAACCAAAGAGGTAAAAGATCTATACTCTAAGAACTACAGAACACTCATGAAAGAAATTGAAGAAGACACAAAAAGATGGAAAAACATTCCATGTTCATGGATTGGAAGAACAAACATTGTTAAAATGTCTATGCTACCCAGAGCAACCTATACCTTCAATGCCATCCCGATCAAAACCCCAATGACATTTTTCAAAGTGCTGGAACAAACAATCCTAAAATTTGTGTGGAATCAGAAAAGAGCCCGAATCGCCAAGGAAATTTTGAAAAAGAAAAACAAAGCTGGGGGCATCACGTTGCCCGATTACAAGCTATATTACAAAGCAGTGATCACCAAGAGAGCATGGTACTGGCACAAGAACAGACATATAGACCAATGGAGCAGAATAGAGAGCCCAGATAGGGACCCTCAACTCTATGGTCAAATAATCTTCGACAAAGCAGGAAAAAATATGCAATGGAAAAATTGGACAGCTATATACAGAAGAATGAAACTCGACCATTCTCTAACACCATATACAAAGATAAATACAAAGATAAATTCAAAATTGGTGAAAGACCTCGATGTGAGACAGGAATCCATCAAAATCCTAGAGGAGAACATAGGCAGTAACCTCTTCAACATTGGCCACGGCAACTTCTTTCAAGACAGGTCTCCAAAGGCAAGGGGAAAAAAGTGAAAATGAACTTTTGGGAGTTTGTCAAGATAAAAAGCTTCGCACAGCAAAGGAAACAGTCAACAAAACAAAGAGGCAACCCACAGAATGGGAGAAGATATTTGCAAATGACACTACAGACAAAGCGCTGATTTCCAAGATCTATAAAGAACTTCTCAAATTCAACACCCAAAAAACAAATAATCAAGTCAAAAAATGGGCAGAAGACATGAACAGATACTTCTGAAGAAGACATACAAATGACTAACAGACACATGAAAAAATATTCATCATCATTAGCCATCAGGGAAATTCAAATCAAAACCACGTTGAGATACCACCTTACACCAGTTAGAATGGCAAAAATTGACAAGGCAAGAAACAATAAATGTTGGAGAGGTTGTGGAGAAAGGGGAACCCTCTTACACTGTTGGTGGGAATGCAAGTTGGTACAACCACTTTGGAAAACAGTGTGGAGGTTCCCAGCAATTGCACTCCTGGGTATTTATCCCAAAGATACAGATGTAGTGAAAAGGGCCATATGCACCCCAATATTCATAGCAGCAATGTCTGCAATAGCCAAACTCTGGAAAGAGCCAAGATGCCCTTCCACAGAAGGATGGATAAAGAAGATGTGGAATATTACTCAGCCATCAGAAAGGATGAATACCCAACTTTTACATCAACATGGATGGGACTGGAGGAGATTATGCTAAATGAAATAAGTCAAGCAGAGAAAGTCAATTATCATATGGTTTCACTTATTTGTGGAACATAAGGAATAGCATGGAAAACATTAGGAGAAGGAAGGCAAAAATGAAGGGGGGTGGAAACCAGAGAGGGAGATGAACCATGAGAGACTATGGACTCCAAGAAACAAACTGAGGGTTTTAGAGGGGAGGGAGGTGGGGGGGGATGGGTTAGCCCGGTGATGGGTATTAAGGAGGGCACATACTGCATGGAGCACTGGGTGTTATACGAAATCAATCAATCATGAAACACTACATCAAAAACTAATGATACATTGTATGGTGACTAACATAATAAAATTAAATTAAATTAAAAAAATAAATGTAAAGACATATATAGATTAAAAGTAAAGGAATGGAGAAAGATATACCACATTAACACTAATTGAAAGAAACCTGGAATTACCATATTAATTTCAGACAGCAAACTTGAATGCAAGGTAAGTTATCAGGGATAAAGAGGGGCAGTATATAATGGTAAAGGGGTTAATTCTTCAAGAATACATAACAATCCTTAATCTGCATGCACCTAACAAAAGAGCATTAATATACCTAAGGCAAAAACTGATAGATCTGCAAGGAGAAATAGATGGATGCACTATTATAGGTGGAGACTTGAACCTCCATCTACCAGGAATGAACAGATAGAGCAGATGGAAGATCTGTAAGAATATAATTGAACTCAACAACATTGTCAGTCAACTAGATCTAATTGACATCTATAGAGTATTTCATCTAACAGCAGAATGTGCCTCCTTCTGAAACTCATGTAGAACATCCCTCCTTTCACATTGCTGCCCAGGTGAATACAACCATATCTTTCATTAGCTAAATAAATGCATGTTTTAATTTTAAAAATTTAGGATATAATTAAAATTGTCCCAAATATAAACATGTGTGTGATGAATAGGCGTGTAGTTCCCTTTCAATTATTCCTGGGTTCTTCTGAAAAACCGGTATCCAGTCTAGTTAAGCAGAAGTACAAGTTAGTGTGAAAACAGGTGTTAAATGCAAAATTGAGCATCTACAACAACTAGATTGTTTTTATTTATAATATTTTCGCTTAGCCACAATGCAGTTAGACCTGATGTTCAGCATCAGCTTATTCTCAACAACATTTATGGGGGATAGGATCTTTGCTGTACTAACACTGAATCATCCTCCAGTGTTCCTCTCTCAAGAGCAAGGTTTGGTTTCAATTGGCCCATCTTGGATCACAGCCAAAGTGGTTTAATTCCTGAAGTTTTAAAAGAATGTCACTATAAAGCATGGTGGGCCCTGGAGTATGCCTAAGGTAGGTCCTTTCTTTGTAAATTAAGTTAGTCAATAAATTAAAGTGAATATTTCAAATAATGCTTACTATGTGACTGGAATTGTTTTTAAATGCTTCACAAATATTAACGCATTAATAGTGAAGTCAAAGACTCTAAAAAAAAGAATACAAAGTGTTTCTAATAATGTAAAAACCTTATTCTTAAGGCAGGAATGCAGATAGAGGGAAGAGAAAAGCAAGAGAGGAAACCAGGGAATGGAGAAACAAAGACGAGGACTGAAAGTGGAACTGTTTTCAGTGGGAAATTGAGGTAATTGCTGAAGGGAGTTAATGATGAGAGAGAGAGTGTGAAAAGCTGCTCATTGAAAATGAATCCCCTTCCAGCATTGGTATTTTGGGAAAGTCTTTCGTAAGAGCACAACCCTGGTGGCAAAAAGAAAATATAAAAGGCGTGTTTCTACTCTGGCCTGATTCTCCAGATTGCCCCTACCTTGGAGTCTGTCTTTCCCCTCTTGTTGAGCAATGCCAGGCCAGCAACAACAAAAACAGCATGGGGGCACCTGCATGGCTCAGTCAGTTAAGCAACTGCCTTAATCTGCTTAATCCTAAACATCTGATCCTGATGTTTAGGTCATGATCTCAGGATCCTGGGGATCAAGCCCTGTGTTGGGCTGCCTGCTTGGTGGGGAGCTTGCTTCTCCCTCTCCCTCTGCTCCCCTCCCCAGCTCATGCTCTCTAATAAATAAATGAAATCTTAAAAAGAAAAAAAAGAAAAAAACAGCATGAATTGAGCATTACCCATGTTACCGGCACTCACACAAAGCATATCGTGTGCATTTTAGTCCTTGTGTCACAGGCTACAGATAAGCCCACTCATCTCTTTCTTTCCAGAAGATGCTGATGTCATCAGGCAACAGATACCCTCTGCATAGTCAGGAGACAGGATGAAAAGTGAAAAACTGTATTTCCCAGATTCCTTTATAGTTCAGCCAGTCACACAGCTTAGGCTAAGCAGATACACCTGCATGAAATTTGGAAGATTCAAATTCCAGGGTATCTAGAAAAATAGAGCACAACTCTATTCCTCTGGGAAACAGTGCCATTTCTGTGTCAGACATAGAAGAAGCTGGTTCTCTGCACCACCCCTAGGTTTATGGGTGTTGAGAGGTAAGGAGCAGAAGATCCGTTGACCTGGTCCCTATCACGGCAGAGGTCGGGGGATGAGAGGGTTTCTAGAGTGAGCAGTTATGGAGGCAGCTTCCCATTTCCCCAGCTTCCTAGTAGTGGCAGAAGCACAAGCTTCCTCACTTGGTAGGCCAGTTGTCCAGTAACATGTTGTGAGTCATTCCTAGAAGCTCACCTGAGAGACTGTGTCTTCACCTTTCAAAGTTTTATAAGCACCTACTTCCCTAACTCAATCTCTTCTTGAACTAGCTCGAATGGATTCTGTTATCTACCCCTGAACTTGCACTGAGGTACCTTGACTAACTGGGACTGGTTATCTGACTTGGTTGGGAGGCAAGAGAGTGAGGATCCGTTTGCCACTGAAGAATGGAATACTTATAATTCACAACTAGCAGTGGCAAAAGAGCTACTTAAACTATCATTTACAGCCATGTAGGGAAAGTTCCTGTTGAAGAAATGATTTGGGCATATGGGGGCCTCTTCCATAGCACAGTATGAAATGTGAGTGCTGAGTGTTAAAGGCTTTTAACTACACTTCAGAACTTAAAGAAAACTTCAGGCTTAGTGTTGTAAATGTTTAGACAAAGACACAGGAGTTTCTCAGGTTACCCTAAAAAAAAAAACAACTCTCTTAAGAATGATATGGCTAACCAGAGAGATAAAACAGATATAGATAAAATGGATAGATAGATAAAATAGATAAAAATCAGATGCCAAGTTTCATCATGTGGGTTGGGGCACTAGGTCTTACAATGTATTTTATGTGAAACAGCACTGATT
The DNA here is from genome assembly GCF_002201575.2 of Neomonachus schauinslandi. NCBI lineage: Eukaryota > Metazoa > Chordata > Mammalia > Carnivora > Phocidae > Neomonachus > Neomonachus schauinslandi. The sequence goes on from NC_058407.1 coordinate 65,989,417, forward strand.
GAGAAAGAGTGGAACCATGAGAATTAGAAAGGTAACATTTGGGAAGAATAAGAGGATTCCGAATTCCCCAAACTCTACTAATCATCCTTTGAGAGCCAAATCAGCCTGCCTGACACGGTTCTTACTCAAAATGTTCTCAGGTTCCACACATCCCACCTCTCATTGCCTTCACATTTTAATTATATCCCAGCACTCCCCAAGAGACCAATTAGAAAGTCAAATCCAGGAGGAAAATGCTCACATGCCAAAAAAATTACAAAACTTTGCTAATTAATTTTCCATATCGCTACATAACACACCAACTCAAAACGTAGCAGCTTAAAGCAATAACCGTTTTATCTAGTGCATGAGTCTGGTTGTCAACTTGGGCTGAGAAAGCCTGGGTGGTCCTTCTGGTCTGGGCCGGGATCAATTATTCACATCTGAGTTCACTCACATGTCTAGGATCTTAAGTGGATGGCAGCAGACTATTCATAGGATCTCGAATTCGCCAACTTGCTAGCTTGGATTTGTTCACAAGGTAGTGGAATGGTTCCCACTGTGAGAGCAGAAGCTGCAAAATCTCTTGAAGCCTAAATTCAGAACTTGAGCAACATCGCTTTCTCCATGTTCTGTTGGTTGCTCATTTTCAAGAAGTGGAGAAATAGATTCCACTTTTTAATGGAAATGGAGCAAAAAATTTGTAGCCCTTTTTTCAACCTACCACATATTTGTAATGATAAACAATAAAACTAAGCTGGCAAAAAAAAATAAGGAAATGGGTACGCCTGGGTGGCTCAGTCGGTTGAGCGGCTGCCTTCGGCTCAGGTCATGATCCCAAGGTCCTGGGATCAAGTCCCACATCAGGCTCCCTGCTCGGCGGGAAGCCTGCTTCTCCCTCTCCCACTCCCGCTTGCTTGTGCTCCTGCTCTCGCTATCTCTGTCTCTGTCAAATAAATAAATAAAATCTTTAAAAAAAAAAAATAAGGAAATGGATTCTGATGGTACTAGAGTAGACCAAGTTGGGGTGGGGGTGGGGATATCATTACGTCAGTTGAATGTAAGGATATGGGCACACTTAGAGATTTGAGGTTTGATATGCTAACTAGAGCAGCTAGAAGTGATTTTAATTTTTTGCTTGGTTGATTATCTTAAATGTGAATTACTGGCTATACTTCGAGATGTGAAAATGAATCAGTATAGCACAGAGCATAAAGTAATGGAAAAGGGATGAAAACCAGATCAAGAATCACAACCCAGGGGCCAGGAATAGCAACTGCAATTAAAGCGACCATTTGATTAAGCTTATGATACTCTACTGTCACTCTCCAACATCTAGGTCTTCATAGTCACACAGGTGAGTTAAATGGCTTAATTTTTACTATTTGTTATGGTCAAAGAGCTCCAGAAGATTTTACTTGACCTTCCCTACCATAAAGCTAGGTCTGGAAATTACAGGAGAGGTTATGACTTTCTACTGAAGGGAGTCAAATTAGGCCTCTGCAATCAAGATTTAAAATTCTTTGTTATACAATGGTATATTTCCAACTGAGGTCAGTTTTGGGAAGGAAAATAGGCACTGGAAATAAATGCATATATAAACACTATCAATAAGTTGGCTTATTATATTGGTATATATGTACAAGAGTTCTACTCAAAAACTCTTTAAAAAATTCTCCCTTAAAAATTTACCTTTGTACATTAGAACAAAATCTGAAAGAAACTTATCTTGATTACCTAAACATTAAAAATTAATGCAAGGGGCGCCTGGGTGGCTCAGTCGTTAAGTGTCTGCCTTCAGCTCAGGTCATCAGCCCAGGGTCCTGGGATCGAGCCCCACATCGGGCTCTCTGCTCAGCAGGAAGCCTGCTTTTCCCTCTCCCACTCCCCCTGCTTATGTTCCCTCTCTCGCTGTGTCTCTCTCTGTCAAATAAATAAATAAAATATTTAAAAAAAAAATAATGCAAGCAGGTTGTTGGAGACCAATCATCTCACCAAGAAAAACAAAGTAGAATTGAAAGCTTTTTTAGATTTCTTTTGAAACATTGCAGAACTATGTAGGAGGCTGAGGCTTGAAGACCAAGATATCAGAGAAAAGACAACATCATTGATGTGAGCCCAGTAGGTCTATACTTTTTCCTTTGGAGCATTTGTTTCACATAAGCAGCATGAACTGAGCAGAAAGCATCAGATAACAGCCTCAGAAGATAAACAGAGCTTTCAGAGTCTTACTTGCTGGGAAAAAACAACAACAGAATTCAGGATCCACAAAAGTAAGAGGAGCCTGTTACAAACCTCATGTTTCTAGGTAGGACTCCTACAGGGCTAAGCATAGGAGCAAGGCTGAGCCAGAAATAAACAGGTTTCTACAAATGCTTAAATCCACCTTCAAGTTAGATCTATGCTTAACTGCACTGAGGTAATCTACCTTCTGTCTGCCAGAAAAAAATTAAATTCTCTTGGGAGGAAAAAGACCTCATCCCAAACCTTCATGGTTTTTCATATTGTTCAAGATTCAATTTAAAAAATTATCAAGAATGTTAGCAGAAAGGAACAAGAAAAAAAAATCCAGAAACAAACCCACAGATGATCTAGATGTTATGGTTATCAAGTTAAATTTTAACAAGATGAAGAGTTTCTCCAAATAAGTGAAATTTATTTTTAAACAAAAACCTAAAGGAAATAGAACTATAAATTAGATAACTAAACTTAAAAACTCAAGAATTTGTTAACCACAGCCAGTCATAGCCATAGACAGGATTACTGAACTGCAAGCTAGATTAATAGAAAAATTACAAAGTGAAGGATAGTATTGCAGGTCAGATTCCTTGGGAAGAAGATGCTAAGATAGAGATTAGAATTCAGGAATTTGGGGCAGGAGAGCTCTTGGGTTAAACATCTGGAGGGAAGTAAAGAAAGTGAAGGAAGTAGAATTGGGCAGAAGGAAAAATCAGGTCTCAATACATTCAGCCAACATCAGGAAATACTCAAGCTGCGAGAGCCCTTTAGATTTTTACCAAGGGTGGGGGGAGGGGGGCGGTGAGGGGGGAGGGGCAACAGGGCCCAGCTTTTATACCTCTGCATTGATTAGCCATTTGATGCAGGCCATTCCCAGGAAGAGGGCATGAACTTCAGGAAGGAGGCTAGCTTCAGCTGAATTAAATTCCTGGATAGGACCAACACTTGAGAGTTGTCAGCACCAATGCACCCAGCAGCTGGGAAAATAAGCCTCTCAATCCTAACTGGGGAATGTGAGTGATGCAGCACAGCATTTAAAACATAGAGAGAGAAAAGTTTAAACAAACAGAAAACAAACAAAACAAAACATATATATATATATATATAAGAGAGATGGGATATGATGGAAGGGCCTACCATACATATAATTGGAACCCAGAAAAAGAATGGGACAGAAGCAATATTTGAAAATTTTCTAAAACTGATCGATATCAAATTGCATAATTTAAAATCCTATGAAGCCAGTATAAATACAAAGAAAATCACACCTAGGCACAGCATAATCAAATCACTGAAAACAAAACAAAACAAATTTAAAGCAGCCAGGATAAGAGACATTACCTTCAAGGGAACAACAATAATTCTGAGAGCTGACTTACCAATAGAAATAATGGAATCCAGAAGCATAGATATAACATTTTCAAAGTATTGATAATAAGTAACTGCCACACAACCTGAAGAAAATATTTTTTTTAATGAAAGTAAAATAGAGACATTTTTAAGAGGAAAAACTGAACCCTTTACTAAAAGAAACACTAAGAGACTTTTTAAGCAGTAGAAAAATGATCCAAGATGGAAGCATAAAAATGAAGAATGAAGAGTAGGAGTAAATCTAAGTGAATGTTATTTCTACAAAACACTGATAATAATGTCTTAAGGGGGTGGTTAGCATATGTGTAGAATTAGAATACAAGAATAACATAAGGATAGGAAGGGTAAATAAAGTGTTCTCTGGTTCTTGCACTATCCAAAAAGTAGTAACAGTGACAATTTATATTAGTCTGCAATCCGTCAAGAATGCATGGTATAATTTCTAGGGCAAGCTATAAGAATAGTATTAGAGTATGTATTTAACAAACTAATCAAGCAGAAAAGTGGAATAATAAAATATTTCATTAATCCAAAGGAAGTTAAAACTAGAGAAAAATAGAACAGGTGGGTCAAACAGAACACAAGTAGTAAGATGGTGGTATAAACTTAAGTATATTAGTAGTTATAGTAAATATATATAGAACAAATAATTTAAATAGAAGACAAAAATTGTCAGACCCAATTTAAAAAACCCACAAATACATGCTGGTTATAAGAGATATATAAGAAAAAAGAATAAGAGTAAAAAGAATGGAAAATTATATACCATACAAACACTAACCAAACTAAAACTAGTCTTTTTTCTTTTAAGATTTTATTTATTTGAGAGAGAGTGAGAGATAGAGAGGCAGAGGGAGAGGGAGAAGCAGACTCCCCACTGAGCAGGGAGTCCAAAGCAGGGCTCAATCCCAGACCCTGGGATCATGACCTGAGCTGAAGGCAGATGCTTAACTGACTGAGCCACCCAGGTGCCCCCAAAACTGGTAAGTCTTAACTTGTATCAGAAGGATAATATTTAAGTCAGGAAGCATTATAAAAGATAAAAAAGGTCATTTATTAATGGGAAAGGGGTTAATTGACTATAACACATTAAATACTAAATCTGTAGTCATCTAATAATTTAGCTTCAAAACACATACAGCAAAAACTTACAGGACTGAAAGGAAATTTATATAATCCACAAACATAATGGAAGGTTTTAGCATATATCTCTAAGTAAATGATATAATAGTCAGATTAAAAATCTGTAAGGATATAGACAATTGAACAGGCATTTCACAATAGGGAATACTCAAATGGCCAGTACATGTGAAAAGATGCTCAAGTTCATTAGACATCAAGGAAATGCAAATTAAATCCACAATATGTTACCAGTAGATATCCACCAGAAAGAAAGAGCTAAAGAAGGAGGAAGAGAAGGAGGAGGAGGAGGAAAAGGAGACAGGAGGGAGGAGAAATAGAAGAAGGATAAGGAGGGGGAAGAGGAGAAAAAGGAGAAAGAAATCGGAGAAGAAGAAATGCAAATGTTACTAAGGATGCGATCAGCATCTGGAACTGGTACTGCAGGTGGGCATGTACATTGGTATTACTGCTTTGTCAAACTGTCTAGCAGCATCTTTTAATGCTGAATCTATGTATGCCGTATGATCCAAGAATTCCACTCATAAGACCCAACAGAAAAGAGTACATATGTTTATCAAAAGTCTTATACAAGAATACACTTTTGCCATTTTTAGCACTATTTACAAAAGCCCCAAACCAAAAATATCACAAATGTCCACCAACAGAAGAATTGATGAAAAAATTGTGGTACATTTGTACAGTGGAAGAACATAACAATGAGAATAAACAACCTACCACTACATACAAAATCACGGAAGAATTGCACAAATTTAATACTGAGCATAAGAAGGCAGATGCAAAAGAAGGTATAAATACAATTCAAGAAGAGGCAAAACTAATCTATGATGATATATACCGGGATAGTGGTTGTCTTGAGAGGGGTAGGCAGGCCCTGCAGGAGAGCTTCTGGGGTCCTGGAAGTGTTCTGGTTTTTTATCTATTGCTGATTCTGATTTATGAAAATTCATTGAACTCGACACTTATTATTGCTCTTTTATATATCTATGTTATTCATAAATAAAATTTAAAATTAAGTGTGTTTCCTTGTAAAAATACATGAAAATTATTGATTTATCCATATTCACAAACTTTAATAAGTTTCTTAACATTACTTACCTTCAACATCATGCCTAGCTATCTTTTCTAAAATTTATCTTTTTAAAGATGGTGTTTCAAAAAAAGTAATACCTATAATTTTTCTCAAATTTACATTTTATGGTTATTAGGTTTTAAATTATTGCTGCTTTTAAGTAATCCTGTTTTATAGATTTTTGTCTACCTGAGAAGATCTCTCTCTATTGTGAAAGCTCAGAGCAAATGCGCCTAAATTGGGGATACTCTTAATTCAATAGTTTTATACTGAAGTATGCAAAATATGGAAACCCAGATATCTTCTCAGAAAATATCTTTTTGCCTCCCTTCAAGATATAATTCTTTGATAAATATGTTTACAGGACAGAACTTATTAATTAAGTTTATGATTCTTTTGAATATTTTGCCAGATTCAGATACTGAAAAGTAATTTGTAAAATCTGATTAGTCAATCTCAGATCATTGTAGTTCTCCTAGGTTCAGTCATTGGGGATTGACCCCTGCCCCTCCTTCTCCCTGAGGTGGCATCTAACTTGGGGTTCATGTACCATCATGGCATCAGGGGAGACATCTAGTCCTTAGTCATCTGTCCACAGCCATCTGCCCAGTCATAGCCATGGCCATGGTCCCACCTCTCCTTGCTGGCAGTTTCTAAACAGTCACATTCTTAGTGACTTTTTAGACATGCAAATGTTTGATGGCCTTTAATGATATCCCCTTGCCACTGATCTAACAACTTCAGATCTGCCAGTTTGCTCATAGCTATTTTTTGTGCTTTCTTGGGGTATGGAAAAATTCTGCTCTCCTTCCAACTCCTTTATCTTCTAAAATGGGTTGCAGGAAACCTGCTGGGGCTGCCTCAGACTCCTCCAGCCCTGCTCCCCATGTTTCTGTCTCTAAGTCTCTGGGCATGGGATGCTGCTGCTGAATGAACACTTCCCAGGTTCTAGAGAGGAAGCAGAGCACCTGTCCCCTTCATTCAAGGCTTCTTACATTTTGAAGAATTGTTCTACTATCTACCCCTTCCCCCTACCTTGGAGCTAACCACAAGGCAAGGAAGCAGGGCACAGCTCACCTGTTTAGAGATCTTCACCATCATCCTGCTCTCTGCTTCTACTCAAAGTTTTCCCTGAACTCTGTCCAACACCCCACCCCTGCAGGGAGCAGAAGGGCTAATGAACAGACTCAGCATTTCAATAGGATTAGCTATTTGACACTTAAAAACCAAGGATTTAAGGCATTTATCCTCTGGTTCTGCTGGGCTGATTTCTTCTCGGGATGACACGAGCCTCTGGTCTAGCCCCAAGAGGGGTAGTCACAGGATAAACAAATAACCTAAATAATAAAAACCACATGGATGAATATGATCCTGCCCTGGTAGGCAGCCATTCTCTTTACAGTACCTGTTACAGGACAGCAAAGTCTTCTTAGCTCAATACTTGGTATAACTTTGCACGTGCACATGCAAAGCCTGAAATCTTTCTGCCCAACAGTAAGAGCCCTGTTAAAAGGAAGCATTGGCTTTGGGACAAGAATAGCAGAGCACACACAGGAAAGAAAAACAGAACTGGATGATGAATAGGCCATCAGACAGAAGAAGAATTTTAAAAAATTGATTCCTTAATATGGAATAGTGTTTCTCAGCTAAGGTCCCTAGACTCATGGGGGTTTGTAAGTACATTTTCAATGGCCCACACATTCCCTACAGAAATTATTTAAGTCTATAAATTCTTTTTGATGATAATCCTTAAAAATACTATGAACAAATTAGTAATCACTTTACCCTCAAGTAATACTATCATGCAATTTTAGCTCCAGCACCTGCATTTGTAATAGTCCAGAGGAGTCACTTTAAGTGACCATATTTAAGTTTAAAGGCATTGGAAGCATATTTGCCTAATGTTAGATCAGCAGCCAGACCTTACGAGTCCTAATATCAAAACAGAAATGACTGCCACTTATTCTCAGTTACACTCAAGTTGAATTATTTTACCAGTTATGAACATGCAAGTTCTCTCTTGAATGGTAGTTTTCAATTAAAAGATTTTCCCATAGCATGCAATTTCGATTTCACATATTAGTTAATAAATGAGATTGATTGGATAACTTGAAACGACCTCCTGCCACCAAGTAATATAATGGACTATTCTAATGAGTAAGACTAGTGTAAAAACTAGCGGTTGAGGATTTAATGCACAGATGAGGCATTTCTGCTAAATGAAGGCCAAATGATGTCACTGTGTACCTCATGAGAAAAGTTTCTCATACTTCATATGAAGAAAAGGGAAGGGAGATTTGAGTCATCCCTTGGCACAAGAGAGCTTAGGTACAGCAAACTTAGAAGACCCAAACAACTCTGCATCCACATTTCAAATTGCAACTCAGCCAAATAAAACACTTATCCATCACACTGAAATAATATTAATTTTGATTATTATGATTTTATACCTTTGTTGATTTTTAGCATATAAATTTTGTCCTTACATTTGTATAGGAATTATGGACCATATGGAGTTTATAACTAGTTCTTTTTTTCCCCACATAAAACAAACATGAAAACAAAAACAATTTGAGTTCCCATCAATAAATCATCATAAACACACACACACACAGTCCAGGTCCAATATTCCTACCTGCAAACCCTTCCAAACATTAAAGAAGAAATAACAATACTTTTATACAAACTCTTCCAGGGTAGAAAAAAGAGTATGCATCCCAACTCCTTTGCTGAGGCCAGAATAGTCTTGACACCAAAGACTGTCCAGAATATTGCAATAAAAAACTGCACATCAATCTCTCTCATGAACAAATATGGAAAACTTCTTCATAAAAGGAGACTTTTCACTGGAGTTTGAGAATCATTGATATACAGAAGAATGAGACATTAATAGTAGAACAGCACTATACAGCATTTATTATTAACATAAGTACTTTTAATGAGAAAGAAATTTATTTTAAAAGTCAACAGCAGCATTTTTCTAGTGAACATGTCCTTTTTTATTTGACAAAACACCCTGATATGACATGGTTCTGGAAGGTGGAGGTGTGACACAAAGAGAAAGCTAGTTGCTGTGAAAAATAAAGAAAAATAGATGGGGTTCCTTTGGCAGCTCAGGAAAGAGAACATGAAGAGTCTAGACTAAAAAGGAAGGTAGATGAAGAAGGTGAAGCTGAAAGAGAGGAAGAGCTTAGGAACGGGACATGTGAGACACAGCAGGGACACATTCCTGGTGATGGGAATGTCCAATGGACTGCTGAACGCAGAGGTGTGTGATAGTCCATGGTAAGTTGCAGCCCTGGGCTACAAGCTGCCACTCTACTACCCTCAAGGCCTCAGAGAAAATTCTTCTAACTTGCTTTGTGATGGAGATACTTGGGGAAATCTAGGACAAGAGGCTGTGTTCTATCTTTGGACCAATAGGTAGATAAAAGGGAACCAGAAAAGGATATGGATATAAGTAAAATGTCATACCTAAAATTCAGAATAATGATTATAAAGTTACTAGCTAGGCTTGAAAAAAGCATAAAGACACTAGAGAATTCCTTAGTGCAGAAATAAAATCTAATCAGGCCAAAGTTAAAAATGCTTTAACTGAGGATGGCAGGGGAGTAGGGGACCCTATTCCAACTAGTCCCAGGAATTGAGCTGGATATCTACCAGACCACTCTGAATACCCATGAAATCAGTGTGAGATGTAAGAAGATAGATCTGGATCTCTACAAACAGAATATCGCAGGCGGTTGGTTTCGAGGTAAGAAGCAGGGAGCCTTGATTCCGCGGGCAGATATTGGAGGATAAACGGCAGTGGGAGGGAGCCCAGCTGTGGGGATCCTACACCACCGGTGAGTGACAGCCTCCCATGCTGGGGACAGGCACAGACTCGCAGACCTGTAGTGGCGGGGAAAGGACTTTAGGGCAGGCCCCAGGACTGAAACCCCTAGCAGCGGGGCCACATGTGTGAACTGGGGGTGGCTGGTGTTTTTAGAAGCACAAAGGGCACAGACGAGCCCAGACCTGGAGGCAGGACTGGGAGCACTGCTGAGGGGCACACAGCCCAGGACGCTGCAGTTTATAGCAGCACATACAGAAATGGAGACAGTGTGGCCTGGAGAGCTCACTGAAGAACAGACTTTGATCTCTCTGCTCTGAGGCAGAGGGTTGGAAACGGCCTCTTCTGCTCTGACTCGCAGAAGAGACATGGAAAGCTGCCAGGGAAAGCCGCCAGAAAACAAAAGCCCCAAAAAACCGGTTCCCACTGAGCCCATCCCCCACCACAGGGGACAGGGCAACTCTGCCCAAACAGGGTTGACTGAGTGACAACACAGCAGGGCCCTCCCCCAGAAGACAGGCTGGGAGAACAAGAGGCCAGCAACCCTAAGGTCCCTAGAAAACAGGTGCATCAGGCTTGGGTTGTGGTCAATAATTTGGACTCTATACATTCCCTCAACCACCCCTCAACAGAATGACTAGGAGGAGGAACCCCCAAAATAGGAAAGACTCAGAGATTATGACTTATGCCACAGATTTACACATGGATTCAGATATAACCAAGATGTTGGAGATGGAATTCAGGCTAGCAATTGTGAAGACAATAGCTAGGATGGAGAAATCAATTAATGGCAACATAGCGTCTCTAAGGGCAGAAATGAAAGCTGAATTGGCAGAACTTAAAAATGCTATCAATGAGATCCAATCCAATCTAGATAATCTAACAGCTAGGGTAAGTGAGGCAGAAGAATGAATGAGTGACCTGGAAGACCATTTAATACCTAAAGAGGGAAAAGAGGAGGCCAGGGAAAAACAACTCAGAATCCATGAAAATAGAATCAGAGAAATAAGTGACACCATGAAATGTTCCAGTGTCAGAATTATTGGAATCCCAGAAGGGGTGGAGAGAGAGAGGGGATTAGAAGATATATTTGAGCAAATCGTAGCTGAGAACTTCCCTAATCTGGGGAATGAAACAAACATTTGTGTCCTAGAGGCAGAGAGGACCCCTCCCAAGATCAAGGAAAACAGGCCAATGCCCTGGCATGTAATAGTAAAATTCACAAATCTTAGAACCAAGGAAACCATCTTAAGGGCAGTTAGGGGGAGGAGATTCCTTATGTACAGAGGGAGGAACATCGGAATAACATCAGACCTATCCACAGAGACCTGGCAAGCCAGAAAGGCCTGGCAAGACATATTCAGGGTACTAAAAGAGAAGAACATGCAGCCAAGAATACTTTATCCAGCAAGGCTCTCATTTAGAATGGATGGAGAAATGCAGAGCTTCCAAGACCGGCAGAAACTGAAAAATATGTGACCACTAAGCTGGCCCTGCAAGAACAATTAAAGGAGAGGGGTTCTATAAAAGGAGAAAGACCCCAAGAGTGATATACAACAGAAATTTACAGGGACAATCTATAAAAAACAAGGTCTTCACAGGCAACATGATGACAATAAATTCATATCTTTCAATAATCACTCTCAACGTGAACGGCCTAAATACTCCCATAAAATGGCACAGGGTTGCAGATTGGATAAAAAGACAGGACCCATCCATATGCTGCCTACAAGAGACTCATTTTGAACCTAAAAATACATCCAGACTGAAAGTGAAGGGATGGAGAGCCATCTTGCATGCCAGCGGACCTCAAAAGAAAGCTGGGGGGAGCAATTCTTACATCAGACAAATTAGATTTTAAACTAAAGACTGTAGTTTGAGACAAAGAAGGACACTATATCATTCTTAAAGGGTCTATCCAACGAGAAGATCTAACAGTTCTAAATATCTATGCTCCCAACATGGGAGCAGCCATCTACATAAGCCAACTGTTAACCAAAATAAAGAGTCATATTGATAATAATCCGTTAATTGTAGGAGACCTCAATACTCCACTCTCAGCAATAGACAGATCATCTAAGCAGAAAATCAACAAAGAAACAAGAGCTTTGAATGACACACTGGACCAGATGGACCTCATAGATATATACGGAATATGCCATGCTAAAACAACAGAATACCCATTCTTCTTGAGCACACATGGAACTTTCTCCAGAATAGACCACATACTGGGTCACAAATCAGGTCTCAACCGATACCAAAAGATTGAGATTATTCCTTGCATATTCTCAGGCCATAATGCTTTAAAACTGGAACTCAATCACAAGAAAAAATTTGGCAGAAATTCAAACACTTGGAAGCTAAAGACCACTCTGCTCAAGAATGTTTGGGTCAACCAGGAAATCAAAGAAGAACTTAAACAATTAATGGAAACCAGTGAGAATGAAAATACATCGGTCCAAAACCTATGGGATACTGCAAAGGTGGTCCTAAGGGGGAAATACATAGCCATCCAAGCCTCACTCAAAATAACAGAAAAATCCCGAATTCACCAACTAACTCTACACCTTAAAGAGCTAGAGAAAAAGCAACAAATGATGCCTAAGTCACGCATTAGAGGAGAAATAATTAAGATTAGAGCAGAGATCAGTGACTTAGAAACCAAAACACAGTAGATCAGATCAACGAAACTAGAAGCTGGTTCTTTGAAAGAATTAATAAGATCGATAAACCACTGGCCAGACTTATCCAAAAGAAAAGAGAAAGGACCCAAATTAATAAAATTATGAATGAAAGGGAAGAGATCATGACTAACACCAAGGAAATAGAAACAATTACTAGAAATTATTATCAACAACTATATGCCAATAAACTGAGCAATCTGGATGAAATGGAGGCCTTCCTGGAAACCTACAAGCTGCCAAGACTGAAACAGGAAGAAATTGACAACCTGAATAGGCCAATAACCAGTAACGAGATTGAAGCAGTGATCAAAAACCTCCCGAAAAACAAGAGTCCAGGGCCTGATGGATTCCCCGGGGAATTCTACCAAACATTCAAAGAAGAAATAATACCTATTCTCCTGAAGCTGTTTCAAAAAATAGAAAGAGAAGGAAAGCTTCCAGACTCATTCTATGAGGCCAGCATTACCTTAATGCCCAAACCAAGCAAAGACCCCATCAAAAAGGAGAATTTCAGACCCATATCCTTGATGAATATGGATTCCAAAATCCTCAACAAAATCCTAGCTAATAGGATTCAACAATACATTAAAAGGATCATCCACCACGACCAAGTGGGATTTATCCCCAAGATGCAAGGGTGGCTCAACATTCGCAAATCAGTGTGATAGAACACATTAATAAGAGGAGGGATAAGAACCATGGGTCTTCTCAATTGATGCAGAAAAGACATTTGACAAAATACAGGATCCTTTCCTGATTAAAACTCTTCAGAGTATAGGGATAGAGGGAACATTCCTCAAATTCATAAAATCCATCTATGAAAAACCCACAGCGAATATCATTCTCAATGGGGAAAAGCTGAGAACCTTTCCCTTAAGATCAGGAACACGTCAAGGATGCCCACTCTCACCACTATTGTTCAACATAGTACTAGAAGTCCTGGCAACAGCAATCAGACAACAAAAAGAAATAAAAGGTATTCAAATTGGCAAAGAAGAAGTCAAACTCTCCCTTTTCGCAGATGACATGATACTTTCCGTGGAAAATCCAAAAGACTCCACCCCCAAATTACTAGATCTCACACAGCAATTCAGTAATGTGGCAGGATACAAAATCAATGCACAGAAATCAGTTGCTTTCTTATACACTAACAATGCAACTGTAGAAAGAGAAATTGGAGAAACGATTCCATTTACTATAGCACCAAAAACCATAAGATACCTCGGAAGAAACCTAACCAAAGAGGTAAAAGATCTATACTCTAAGAACTACAGAACACTCATGAAAGAAATTGAAGAAGACACAAAAAGATGGAAAAACATTCCATGTTCATGGATTGGAAGAACAAACATTGTTAAAATGTCTATGCTACCCAGAGCAACCTATACCTTCAATGCCATCCCGATCAAAATTCCAATGACATTTTTCAAAGTGCTGGTACAAACAATCCTAAAATTTGTGTGGAATCAGAAAAGAGCCCGAATTGCCAAGGAAATGTTGAAAAAGAAAAACAAAGCTGGGGGCATCACGTTGCCTGATTTCAAGCTATATTACAAAGCAGTGATCACCAAGACAGCATGGTACTGGCACAAAAACAGACATATAGACCAATGGAACAGAATAGAGCACCCAGATATGGACCCTCAACTCTATCATATATCTCTTATAAATGACACACCTGTATTTTTTTTTCTTTTAAATATTCATTCATACATTAATGCAGACAAATAGAGAATCGAAAAATCCACCTTTCTGTTGGCTTTTTAAGGTCCTGAGTTATATCTCAACTAATAATGTCTTAGAACAGAACCTTCTAGTTTGCACAGACCACCTCCTAGCTGGTCTCCCTTCCTCCTTCCCTAGCTCCCTCAAATCTTACTCCCACTGATTATTCAAAGTATATTTCTTCACACAGCAATTTATTTAAAACAAAAATTCTGCAGATCAGTATCTGGCCTGAATAGATACTATCTATCTCAGCCAAGACTTTGGCAATCGGAGTATGCAAGACCAGAGCATGCCTTACAGAATGTAAGGCATTCTGAAGCATTCTTTTTGAAGCTTATTTCTGCATCCATTGGTGCCACATTTTCTCTTTCTCTTCCAACAGCTAGGCAGTTGACCCTGCTAAATAAAATCATACTACTCTGTCATTCTGTGTTCTCCAGGCTCTACTGAGTCCTCACTTCTGCCCTTCACTTTTTTTTTAACCTTTGGTCAGCATCTTCCCTATATTCAGTTACCACTGTAAACCTTCACCATTCTCAATGCCCCAACACACTCCTACTGCTCTCATTATTAGCAGGTGGCAGTGCCTCCTACCTCACCCAGAACACTGGAGCAAGCAGGCTTAAGCCACTACAACTTCTACATCATCTTCTCCTCACACCTCCTGCTGCTCCTCTGTTCCGCATTTCAGGTGCTGACAAACTATCCACCCAGCCAGTCTGCAGAAAAGGGAATCATCCTTGCTCCCTCACCAATCCTCAGCCAATCAATTACCCACCTTTTCCCAATACATCCCCAATACTTCTCAGATTTGTTATTGCCTCATCATTCCTTCTAACATGGACCAAGGGTGTCCTTATCATCTTTTAGAAAATGATAGCAATAGTTTTCTCTTGGTCTCACTGCACCCATTTCTTTTCCCCCTTGAAATTGATCACTCCCACATACAGCCTTTTTGATCCATCTCAAATCCAACTTCTACCACATCATACTGTTGACCTCCCTGTGTTCTTATGTATAGGATGAAATGTAAGCTAACCTCCTTCTTTTCTCCCTCCAATATTTAATTGGCAATTGTATCATCAGGTTTATGCATTTTATTTTTTATTTATTTTTTTTTTAAATTTATTTATTTGAGAGAGAGAGAATGAGAGAGAGAGAGCATGAGAGGGGGAAGGTCAGAGAGAGAAGCAGACTCCCTGCCGAGCAGGGAGCCTGATGCGGGACTCGATCCGGGGACTCCAGGATCATGACCTGAGCCGAAGGCAGTCGCTCAACCAACTGAGCCACCCAGGCGCCCCAGGTTTATGCATTTTAAAGCCACTCCTGTTTTCAGCCATCTGGAATCAAGACAAGATAAAGAGGGCTGGCAACTTGAAGCTCTTTTGCAGCCCCTGAATGGCAGAACTATCTTTATGGCTCTCAGCCCTCTGCTTCAGAATGAGACAGGAAAAGGCCACAGGAATTGAAAAGTATTTTTTTTTTTTTTATTTCTTGGAAATCAGGATCCAGCCATGGTGGAATAGACATGGTGCCTTAGGCTCCTTATCTAATTACTCACACAGCTGGCACACAACAAACACAGGCTAATTAGACACACGTAAGTAAAAACATGGCATACGATAAAAGAAAATTAACAAATTATTTTCTTTTGCAATATTCATTGCAATATTCAAGTTAATATTGCTTTTGTGGTGGTGTTATATTTTCTGGCACCTTTGGGGTTAGGATGTCTCTTTGTTCCCAAGCCAGTTTGCACATGCCTATGTAGTCTCAAGTTGTGCTAGCTGCATGCTATTCGAGTTACCACCACATATTTTTGGAATTTGTCATGTCTGAAAGCAGGAGCTCCCTCCTTCTGGTGGACTGAGGCAGGTACTTGCTTGTTTCAGTTCACTTCTTCCTTCCCAAAAGGCTTAGCAACTCAAGGAAACTGACAGCTCATTATTTCAGAGCTTGGAAGAAACACTGGGGTTGGCATGCATGAGCCTGTCTTCCCTGTGAATAATGTTTCCCTGATCCTTAATTCAGTGTCACTTAATTACACAAACTTTTATTAATTGACTTTGGTACAAAGGACCAGGCTGGGCACCCCAAGGAGGAAAAAGAGCATAGACACAATTTCTGCTACCAGAAGTTTCACTGTAGAGGCAGTACCTGAATACCTGTACTATAAGGTATGGCAAAGTGTCCGGAGAGATGTGCTATGTGGGAGGGACAGGAAAGGAGAGGACACCCTAGTGCCCACAGCATGTGCACGGTGCTGTGGACAGTGCAGCTCTGCCCTTTACTAGCTGAGCAAGGAACACAACTCAAAGCCTCTTCTTGTTATCCTATGTCCAAAAGTCAGATTGAGGACTAAACATATTTTATGTGAATTTCTGTAGTACAGTACCCAAAAGATAGTAGGAACTTAGTGAATGTTGGTTTCTTTTGCTTTGATGGTATCTTTGAGATGGATTCTCCCCTAAATGGGTGTGAGACTTACCGGCAGAGATTGGGGCATGGAGACAGGCATTTTAGGCAAAGAAAAGATCATGAGAGGACACAGAGGTGGGGAAAATGAATATTGTAAAGAAAAGGATGAATGCTCCCCAGTTTTATTAGTGGAAAGTAAAGAGATGGCCTTGGAGAGGTAAGCTAGGGCCATACTGAAGGGGTGGTAATATCTGGAGAGCCAGGGTGGTGCAGTGGTTAGGCCTGGCCTTTGGAGCCAGATTGTTTAGGTCCCAGTCCTAGCTCTGTCACACGTATTCACTGTGTGACCTGGAGCAGGCTACCAGCTCTCAGTGCCTCTATTCCTTCATCAATAAAATGGAGTTAATATGAGTATCTTTTCCATATTCCTGTTCTGTGGATTAAAAGGGTTAAAATTTGTGAAATAATTAGAAATGTGCCTGGCACATAGTAAATACCAAATAAGCACTAACTAGTTCTTACTATTAGTAGGCTGAAATAGTCATCATAAAGTGTCATAGCTAGAAGGCATGCTACAAGTGCCAACCATGCAGAGGAAATTTAATCTGTTTTTATAAGATAAATGGGCCTTTCTGATCTGAGAAATGGCTCTGCCTTTTTTACCTGATTGAGATGATATGGAGGTTTCTTAACAGATCATGAAGAACAGGTATGAACTGTTCCCTAGGACTTCCTATTCTTTATCTGATGCCTGTAGGTCCCTTAACTCCATGAGGTTCCCTAATTCTGCCCCAGTAGGGAGATGGACAGCTGCTACCCTGGAACGTCCTGCCAATAGAAGACATTGCTCCTTCTTGTTTGTGGGTGATGGAGGGTCAATCATGCCATGTTGAACAGAAAGATGACTAAGTGGCCAGGGGCCAGCTTGAGTAGTAATTGATCAGGTTTCAGGGAAATAAAAGTCTCACCTTCACAAAGAAACTATGGGAACCCTGGATTCAGGGAGTAGAGACCAGCCTGGACAAACATCAGCTCCTCCCTGTGTGGCTGTGCTCCAGACGCTGAATGGAGGAGCCACCCAGAGAGGGATGTTCTGGAGGCCTGGGAGGCCCTTGCACCTCCTTCCCCCAGACCTTATCTTTAGCTGGCAGGCATGTTTGTAGGGTAACATTGTGTCCTTTGGGCTAAGATCATGTATTGCCTCTTGAGTAAGAGACAGGTGGTTGGAATTAATACTTTTGCTTTCAGAAAACCCATTAAGTGAAAAATTCAATCCACATGGCTATGAGAAGAGAAGTTATATCCAAAAACCAAGACCTAATCCCTCAGCAAAGGGAAGAAATTAGGAGGGGAATCACGTGTGCACACCTCTGTGTGTGTGTGTGTGTGTGTGTGTGTACACTATAACTCAGGTGATGTGGCTGAGAGTGAATTCCAAAAGTTCAGAATAGGCATCAAGTATAAGACTTACAGGGGAAATGTGTAATCCAAGGAAGTTTGGGACCCTTGCCCTCTTTACGATACAATCTTGAAAGTGGACTTATTGGTGAGGGGAACACACACTTTTGGACTCTGGTGCTGAGCCACCTGAACTTAAGTGCTGGCTGATTGGGGGAGTACCAAGAAATGCTAGGTGCCCAGGACCCGGAAACCTTGAGGGTCCGTGGGAATTCACAGCCCCTCTTGCTGTGGAAAAGAAGCCACTAGTCCAGAGGCTACCATGTCCTTCCCAAGTCAGGTTCAGGTACAGCCCTGCCCTGAATTTTGAATATAATTTCTCTTCTCAAAGCCATGTGGATTGAATTTTTCATTTAATGGGTTTTCTGGGAAACAGGTGCCTTCAGTCCCAGCAAACTCATTGCTAACAATCCACAGGGGGTTCCTGGGCCATTCCACAAGCCCAATCCCTGGAGCCCACACACTGGGGAACCACAAGTTTTTACCAGGAAGGGAGCTGAGCTGTGCTCTCATTCCAACGGCAATGGAAGGGGAGATTGAGGAGGAGAAGATATGACTGTCACAGTAGCATTTAGACATTCATATAAGCTACACCCACTTTGCTCTGGATATTCAAGATGGTGAAGAGTCCACATCCTCAGAAAACAGTTAAATATACTTTAGAATGTTTGGCCAAAAGGGACTAAGTTTAAGTTTAATGGACACACAGAAGAAAAGTGGATTTATTTAGTATAATTCCAGATAACAGACCTGATAATAATGAGTAAATTTGACTTCACATAAAAGCAAAGGAAAACATAATGAGAGCTGCCATGAGGTTCCCTAATTCTGCCCCAGTAGGGAGATGGACAGCTGCTACCCTGGAACGTCCTGCCAATAGAAGACATTGCTCCTTCTTGTTTGTGGGTGATGGAGGGTCAATCATACCATGTTGAACAGAAAGATGACTAAGTGGCCAGGGGCCAGCTTGAGTAATAATTGATCAGGTGGATAAAGCCTTCAGAAGAGGGAGCTCCCTATCACTGGAGGTATTGAAGCCAAGACTGGGGGCCATCTGTCAGTTATCGTGTAGGTGGGATCTCTGCACTAGGAGATGGTTGAAGTAAACAAAGGAGGCTTATCCTTGACCAACACTCACCAAGGTTGTTTTTGCTCTTTCAATGACCCAAACCCTTACTTTGCTTTACTTTTGCTTCATAGAACCCCAGAGTTAAAGAGTTTTGCTTTGGTTCTTCAAGTTCTACAAAGGACCTTAGAGATTGTATGATTCAACCCTCATTTTACTGATGGAGAGCCTGAAGTGCAATTGCTAGGTGGTATCTAAGGTTACACAGTTGGTAAGTGGTAGAATAGGGATATGAACCTATGCCCTGGAGTACTACAGTGGTTTCCTAACTGGTCTCCTTCCATCTATTATCTCCCTAATACTATTTGTCCTACACATATGCCAGATTGATATTTCTAAAGTACAGCTCTGATTATGTCATGGCTGTATTATACCACTTCCAAAGCTCCTGTGCTCTTTAAAAATATACTTAGAATTCTTTATCATGGCATTTTAAGATTCCACCTTCTTGGTTTTATCTCTAATTCCAACCCCTCAACCCAGTTTTTTATATACACTAAGATGTTAAATGTATATTGATGGTAATTCCA
Organism: Neomonachus schauinslandi; assembly: GCF_002201575.2. NCBI lineage: Eukaryota > Metazoa > Chordata > Mammalia > Carnivora > Phocidae > Neomonachus > Neomonachus schauinslandi. Next base: position 66,008,993 of record NC_058407.1, read on the forward strand.
CTTATCATGGTGAACATTTCAGTGCATATAGAAATGTTGAGTCATTATGCTGTATGCCTGAAACTAATAAAATATTGCATGTCAACCACACTTCAATTAAAAATAAAAATAAAACATTTAAGGACAGTAGCTAGTTAAACTTCAACTAGTTAAAAACTTTAAAGTTTTTAGAACACAAGTTTCCTATCATTTAGCATAGCTTCTGAGGCAACTGACTGGCAAAGGGAAGAGATGAGACAACTTTTAGAGGTATTGTTTACCTCTGGGATGTTATAGCCATTTCTAAGTTAGACATAGTAGGTAGTAACAGGGTTCAGAACATGCTGCCCCAAAATATGGCATTCTGGCACATTGAATATTTTAAGCTGAAGGAGTTTGAGTAAAAGGTAGAAACATGTATGTCTCTCTTACCTTCCTCCCCTCCCTTCTCCCCTGAAGCAGGTCATAAGATCTTCATGTGAGAGGTGTCCTCTCTATACCTAAAGGAAAGGAGCAGCCTTATGTCCAAGACAGGGACACTAAGAAGAATCCAAACAGGCCTTGCTAAGCTTCCCCCAGTTGACTACCCTCAGCCCATACTCTTGGGTTTATCATAGCTTTCCATTCTTTTTTTTTTTTTTCCATATCTTTCCATTCTTCATCAAACCTAGCATTAAAAAAAATGTGTAATTGAATACAATTGGCTTTGGAGAAAACAGTTTTATTTCTCAAACTATTTCTTGCCATATGCCTCCTTTGTAGGGTTTACTGATCATCTGGTTGTTGACCAGCATGTGATAAAACTCAGAATTTTTTTATACATGCTGTTTTTCAGGAAAATTAGCACAAGATACCATGGAACTTGTTTTGACCAATGTTGCACTAAGGGAGCCTCACATGAAAGCCTGTAAAATGTGGCAGAAAAAAAAAAAAACCCTAGTCACAGCCCATTTCCAAGAATTTCTTAATAATTCCTCTTTCACCATAAAAATAAATCAGAGCTTTTAAAATGTGCCTTCCAGATACCAGTTTCTCAGAATTCATCCTGCAATTATGTGACAGTATGTGCCTTCACAAGATCAACACCAGCATCTTTAGTATTTTAAGAGAAAAGATCAAGCCCCCTGAATGCATTTAAAAGCCAAGTAGAAAAGACTCCTCCAGAAACATTTAAGACGTCTGTAATTCTGGACTTTAATAGGAGTGACATAATAAAGTGTACTGAATCACAAATTAATCTGAATTCATGACCATGATAACTTTGACTCTCAAGCACTTTTACAAGCCAGCATTTCCATTAATGATTGACAATCTATACCCTCTCCAACTTCCATGTCAAATGAGCCAGGGTCCTACTCCTTTGAGGATGAAAAACAGAATGACTTGAGATGGATCTGTTATTTGCCAAAGCATGTAAATTAGCTTTTTGCTGCTTAACAACTTACTACCCAAATTTAGTGACTAAAAACATCTACTAGGTTGTCAGAGGATGATAAACCATCACTCAATATCTCAAACAAATAAAAAGATAAAGCTGAACTTTCTGCTAGCATGATCTGGGAGAGCTATGCTGATTAGGCACAGTCACTCCAAGCAGACTGCTGATCTTATACAGGGCTTGGAGGATACTTGGAGAACAAGTGGATTTTCAGGGTCATAAATGAGTTGACATCATTTGTTGAATCATGGCCACTTGGGCAAGACTCCGGTTGATTGGTTGGCACACTCAGAGGTGTGCTTATTTGAGTGAATTCATTCCTGACTGATTGATCTACACAAGTGAGAGGCTCATACTGATTGGCTGGGCTTACAAATGCATGTTTAATGAAGCAAGTTGTAGTTGATCTATTAAATGGATTTAAAATTGTTATGGTGGCTATTTGTTTCCATGGTTACATAAAAATTCATCTTTTTATAAGAGCATATGAAGTAGGAAACCTCAAATGATCCCTGCCTCCTGCTATCATGCCCTTGTGTAATTCCCTCTCCTGGAATGGGGGCTGAATTTAATAACTCACTTCAAACAAATAGAATGTGGTAGAAGTCATACAATGTCACTTCTGAGATTAGGTTATAAAAAGACTGTATCTTCTGCCTTAGGAGTCTTCTTTCACTTGCTTTCACTTAGATCTCTCACTCTGGGAGAAATAAGTTGCCGTCTTGTTAGCAGCTTTGTTGAGAGGCCCATGTGACAAGAAACTGATATCTCCTATTAACAGCCAGTGAGGACCTGTGGTTTGCCAAAAGACACGTGAGTGAGCTTGGAAGTAGCTTCTTCCCAAGCAGAGTTTTGGGATGACTATAGTCTCAGGCAACACCTTGACCTCAGTCTCAAGTCAGAGGCACCCAGATAAGCTGTGCCTGGACTCCTGACCTACAGAAACTGTGAGATAATAGATGTTTGTTGTTTTAAGCTGCTAAATTGGGGGATTGTTTATTACATAGCAATAGAAAAGTCATACACTGTGGGAACGTTTTTTAATCCTCACTATTTTGTTTATGATCTGCGAGTCAGCAGGATAGTTCTTTAGAACTGGGCAAGTTTCTGAACTTTACTGGGCTTTCTAATGTAACTGGGGTAAGCTGGTACATTTGACGGTGACTGGATCATCTTGGAGGGCCTTACTCACATCTGATGGTTGGCAGGCTACTGTGTAGGACTCTCTAGCTCTCTTCCATCTTCTAGCAGGTTAGCTCTGATTATTCAAAGGGGTTCCGTCTCAGGGTTCTAAACCCAGCAAGGAGGCAAGCCTCATATGCATTATGACTAACCCATATTCAAAGAGTGAGGATAGAGACTAGCCCTTTAAAGGGAGGATCTGTAATGTCACATTACAAGGATGTGGCTGCAGTGAAGGGAAGAATTTGTGGCTATTTTAATTAAAAACATGACAAAAATAATGATAAAATGGCATTTCCTCTTTTTTCTTCTACTTCCCAAAGAAGAAAAGCAGTGAACAGCCCCAAGCATTGTTAAGTATTTATAAATAAACTGGAAAGAGTTCACAGAAGAGAAAGTTAAAGAATTATAGGGCTGTTCTAAAAATGAAGATTAGATGAGCAAAAATATGCCATTTGGCTAAGAAACTAAATAGAGTTCCTCTAAGTGTCTAAACATATACTGTTCACAAAAATAAGAAAGCATATACAAACATGATCCTGAAATCACAAAGGTAAATCTCACCTGAACATCAAAAACCCATCTTCCAAAGGAATTTGTCCCAGTTATTACAGAAGTAAGATGTAGAAAGGATTCCAGTATATGACCCTTTAGGATATTTATCTAATCTATTGGTGTCTTTAGGTTTCCCCCTAGTTGATCACATAATTTCAGTGACACTGTAATTGCACAAAGAACACTGCCCAGGGATCCAGGTGCATACGCCCATTGTAAATTATAATCTGAGTCATATCTATTTTCTCAAGTTGCCACTGAGGCTGTCACATGTTTTAGAGGCTTATCTGTTTTTGTTTTCTAGGTTTGTGTCCAATCAGCAGCTCATACAAGTTCTTAACAAACCATGTCAACCATATCCATTTGACCACATCAGCTTTTACTCTAACACAATGGCTTTTTCACATGTATTGTACTCATCATTGCAGACAAAATGGATTCCAACCCCTTCAAAGTCCAACAACTGATCCTGAAATTCACTATAAGAAAAAAGAACAAAATATATAATATTGGATCCACTGCCCCTACCTCATAAAAGCAGTTCTCTACCTTCATGTTTATTGTACTAAAAAGTTGTTCAAAATTAAAAATGTTATATGGTTTACTATGAGGCTGAATTATTGAATGTAGTTTTATATAACTGGTTATTGTAATGCCTCCTTCATAATATTTTCTAAAGAAATATCCATTGATCATTTCATAGCATAAAGAAATGTAACTGATAAGTAAAAATGGAGTTTGTGGTTTATTCTGTAAAAAGCTGGACGACCAATTCCTTTTCAGAAAACTAAGTCCAATCCTAGTTCTATGGGACAACAATCAGATTAAACTGCTTCTGAGAAAATCTTTTCCAGAATATAGCATATTGGGGTATGAATAGTGATACGTTATAACTTTTAAGTTAGTATTTATTTTGTCTGTGGTTATAGAGAGTGTCTTAAAAGTAGAGAAGGAAGAGGTACAGTGACTATTACTTAGGAATTTTAGGGGTTTTTAAATGTTCTTTTTATATCTGTGTTATAGTGGAATCATTCTTAAAGGATAACCCATATTATAAGATCAAGAATATAAAAAAGCAGATTTATATAAAGTCCACCATAGACTAAATGGAGTTGAATTTCACATAATAATAGTTATATTTTCTACATGGGATATTATATATTTTATGTACTTACGGTGTATTATATTTTCATGTGCTTTTTAATGCTAACAAGGGCCAAAGAAGCTGGTAGAGGCTTATGTGATCAGAATTTTCTGGTGGTTTCTTGTTGATCAGTTCAGCATATTTGAAGTGCTTTATCAAAACCTTCAAATACCTTATCAAAGCCATAAAGCTAATATTACCATAGCAAGATAGAATTACAAAGGATTTTCTCATTTTTTTCCTTCACAATAGCTACACAATGTTTTATCAAAAAGCCCATTTCATAGAGGAAAGATCTGATTCTCAGAGGGTGATTGCTTGCCCATGGTCATCCAGCCAGTGACTGGAATCATTAGAAACACACTCCAGTCTTCTGGCTCCAAACTTACCCTTTCCATTTTGTCACATATCTGTATTATATCTTTACCCTTCAACCTCCCGTAAGCATTCTATTTCCCATCTACAAATTCTATGAAACAGCACATGAGAAACACAATCTCTGTGAGTGCTTTCTGTCCCTCAGCAATTACAGAGCCCAGTGGGTCTTCACAATTTAATTACTCATTAATTAATTATACAAATAGGCATTTTGAAGGTATGGGAAGTCATAGATACTTACAAAATGCGTCATATTAATTAAACACAAGCCCAAACAATAATCAGGAAATTCCCTTGGTGTGAGAGAAAGAAATTTCGCACACTTCTCTGTCTCAAATTCGGTATAAACATGTGCACACATCTGTTGTTTATATCTTCTTGAATATTCTTAGTAAAATTTCATGTTTTAAAGAATCTTATCAGGAAATGAAGATACCCTTTGCATTTGTATAGTGTCTTATAGTTTGTAAAGCTCTTTCAAGTGCATTATTTCATTTACCCACCAAGCTGTGGGGTAAGCAGATGGCAATTGTCCCCATTTTACAGACATAAAACTGAAATTCAGAGAGGTTAAGAGTCCCTTGAGTTAGAAAACTCGTAGGCGCAGGAGGCAGCTCACCTCAGAACATTAGAGCTTGAAGGGTCTTTCTTAGATACAATGTAGGGTAGTACTTCCCAGTATGTGTTCTGTGCCATGCTGATCTTGGGAGATGCTCCATAAAAAGTGGTTCAGTGCTCCATAAATTTAAGAAACACTGCCTATTATATTCCCTGCTTGGGAATCACAATATATGTTGGCATAAAAAGACTCTAAGAAGGATTGCAGTATTTTTTAAGGTTAATTTTGTCCAACTCAGAGTTTCCCAAATTGATTTAATCAAGGAACTCTATTGGAAAATGTTGATTAGGGTGACCCCGCATTACAGAGATGAGAGAGTTGATATTCAAAAATGTAAACAGTTATTTAAGATCACATGATTACTTATGTGAGAGTTACGGAAGGAACTTAAATCTCTAAATCCAGATTCAATGTTCTTCCTAATGTCTCACATAACTTTTCTATACTTGAATGCTTACTTCTCTATTCTAGGAAAAATAATTTGAATGGTCTTTATATTCAAAATTAGATACGAATTTTGAATAAAAATCTTGAAAAAAAAAAAAGAGAGACCATCCTTGGTTCTTAATTCAACTTTGTGCTATCAAAATAATCTTGTTAATGATATTAACTGTCATTCTTGTGTGCCCAGATTATGAATAATTTTTAAAACTTTTAACAGATTTGCAAGTTAAATATTTTTACAGATAAAGACACTGACTCTCGGAAATAAAATAACTTGAGGAAGATTATCCATTTATTAAAAGTTGGAGCCATGATTTAAAGTCCAGTTTGTTGGACTTCCACCTTCTTCAAAAATATCATCCTGAGGGTCCCATTCTTTTAGAAGAGATCCTTGAAGGCTGACCATGCTCCTTCTCATGTAATACTAGTGCAATGAATGTTAAAGAGTAGGCAAATTATACAGGAAGAAGCAAAACAATAAAACCTAAACATAGAGGAAGCATGCTGAGAACAAGCAGTGTCTGAGAAAGAGAAAACTAAATAGTTGTAATTGCGGTAGACACTATGCATTCTCTTTTTAATGCCTCCAATCCTGCAATAAGTATTTTTAAATGTTGAGGCCAAAATCCAGAAGCAACCATTGGCACATTAGTGAAACTTGTCAGAGGATTAGAATTTCATATCTAATGGGGCATTAAAGGTCTTAGACACTTAGTCAGGACTTGAATTCCATCTACAACATCCCAACAGCCTCTGCTTGAACATCTCAGTGATTGGAGGACATCTCACCTCCTCTAGAGGGAGGCCACTATATTTGGCAACTCCAACTGTAGGAAGTTCTCAGACTGTATGCCCCTTAAGAGCAGGGTGCATTTCTGTCTTGTTTATTGTTTTTTTAAGATTTTATTTATTAATTTGACAGAGAGAGACATGGTGAGAGAGGGAACACAAGCAGGGGGAGTGGGAAAGGAAGAAGCAGGCTTCCTGCCGAGCCGGGAGCCCAATATGGGGCTTGATCCCAGGACCCTGGGATCATGACCTGAGCTGAAGGCAGACGCTTAACAACTGAGCCACCCAGGTGCCCCCATTTCTGTCTTGTTTAAACTACATCCCTAGTATCTAGCACGAGAGAATTCATCACTAAGTTTTTGTTTGTTTGCTTGTTTTTTTAATGACTGAATGGGACTGACATGAACTATTCCTTCTTGTAATATTTACTTTGGTTTCTAACTCTCTTCTCTGGGCAAAAGTGAAATGATCTTCCCAGAAGGTATACGGCTAGGCAAGGCACCTAGCAAATAAAACAAAATCTAGGTACCTTTTAAAAAAATTGATATGTGATTCAAATGCCATAAATTCACCCTTTTAAAGTGTACAATTTAATAGTTTTGAGCATCTTCACCAAGTTGTGGAACCACCACCACTATCTAATTTCAGAACATATTTATTACCTCCTCCCAAATCTCATTCTCATTGCCAATTATTCCTCATTTCCTCTTCCCCCTCAAATCCTGGCAACCACTTTCTACCCTAGGATTTTGCCTATTTTGGAAATTCCATATAGGTGGAATCATATAATATATAGCCTTTTGTGTCTGACTTCTTAGTATATTTTTAAGGTCCATCCACATTTTAGCATGTGTCAATAATTATTCCATTTATGGGAAATAATTCATCACATGGATATACCACATTTTGTTTATCCATTCATCAGTTAATGGGCATTAAGTTTGTCTCCACTTTTTGGCTATTATGAGTAGTACTGATATGAACATTCATTACAAATTTTGTGTGGACATGTTTTCAATTTTCTTGGGAAGGTAAATAGGATTGGAATTGCATGGATATATGGTAACACAATGTTTAACATTTTGAGGAACTGTCCAACTATTTAACAAAGCAGCTGCATCATTTTATGATCCCATCAGCAATGTATGAGAGTTCAAATTTCTCCAAATCCTCACCAACACTTGTTTCTTCCCATTCTAGTCTGTTTTTTCTTTTTTTTTTTTTCAAAAAATATTATAGCCATGCCAGTGGGTATAAAGTAGGATCTCAAAGGATTTAGACATGCATTTCTGTAATGAGTAATAATGTTCAACATCTTTTCATGTCCTTATTGGCAAACTGTATATCTGCTTTGGGGAAATGTCTGTTCAAATCCTTTATCTATTTTTACAAATTGGGTTGTCTTTTTATTAAGTTGTAAAAGTTCTTTATATATTCTAGATACAAGTCCCCTATCAGATATGTAATTTGCAATTCTATGACTAGTCTTTTTACTTTCTTTTTTTCAAAATTTAATTTTACTATGTTATGTTAGTCACCATAAAATACATCATTAGTTTTTGATGTGGTGATCCACGTTTCATTGTTTTCGTATAACACCCAGTGCTCCATGCAGTACATGCCCTCCTTAATACCCATCACTGGGCTAACCAATCCCCCCTCCCTCCCCTCTAAAACCCTGTTTGTTTCTCAGAGTCCATAGTCTCTCATGGTTCATCTCTCCCTCCAATTCCCCCCCCCCCTCATTTTTCCCTTCCTTCTCCTAGTGTCCTCCATGCTATTCCTTATGTTCCACAAATAAGTGAAACCGTATGATAATTGACTTTCTCTGCTTGACTTATTTCGCTTAGCATAATCTCCTCCAGTCCCATCCATGTTGATATAAAAGTTGGGTATTCATCTTTTCTGATGGCTGAGTAATATTCCATTGTATATATGGACCACATCTTCTTTATCCATTCTTCTGTTGAAGGGCATCTCGGCTCTTTCCACAGTTTGGCTATTGTGGACATTGCTGCTATGAACATTGGAGTGCATATGGCCCTTCTTTTCACTACATTTGTGTCTTTGGGGTAAATACCCAGGAGTGCAATGGCTGGGTCATAGGGTAGCTCTATTTTTAATTTTTTGAGGCACCTCCACACTGTTTTCCAAAGTGGCTGTACCAACTTGCATTCCCACCAACAGTGTAAGAGGGTTCCCCTTTCTCCACAACGTCTCCAACATTTGTTGTTTCTTGCCTTGTCAATTTTTGCCAATCTAACTGGTGTAAGGTGGTATCTCAATGTAGTTTTAATTTGAATTTCCCTGATGGCTAATGATGATGAACATTTTTTCATGTGTCTGTTAGTCATTTGTATGTCTTCTTCAGAGAAGTGTCTGTTCATGTCTTCTGCCTATTTTTTGACTTGATTATTTGTTTTTTGGGTGTTGAATTTGAGAAGTTCTTTATAGATCTTGGATACCAGCCCTTTGTCTGTGGTGTCATTTGCAAATATCTTCTCCCATTCTGTGGTTGCCTCCTTGTTTTGTTGATTGTTTCCTTTGCTATGCAGAAGCTTCTTATCTTGATGAAGTCCCAAAAGGTCATTTTTGCTTTTGTTTTACTAGCCTTTGGAGATGTATCTTGAAAGAAGTTGCTGTGGTCGATGTCAAAGAGGTTACTGCCTATGTTCTCCTCTAAGATTTTGATGGATTTGATGGACTCTAGGATTTTGATTTGTCTCACATTGAGGTCTTTCATCCATTTTGAGTTTATCTTTGTGTGTGGTGTTAGAGAATGGTCAAGTTTCATTCTTCTGCATGTGGCTGTCCAATTTTCCCAGCACCATTTATTGAAGAGACTGTCTTTTTTCCATTGCATATTTTTTCCTGCTTTGTCGAAGATTATTTGACCATAGAGTTGAGGGTCCCTATCTGGGCTCTCTATTCTGCTCCATTGGTCTATATGTCTGTTTTTGTGCCAGTACCATGCTGTCTTGGTGATCACTGCTTTGTAATATAACTTGCAATCGGGCAACGTGGTACCCCCAGCTTTATTTTTCTTTTTCAACATTTCCTTGGCGATTTGGGGTCTTTTCTGATTCCATACAAATTTTAGGATTGTTTGTTCCAGCACTTTGAACAATGTCACTGGAATTTTGATCGGGATGGCATTGAAGGTATGGATTGCTCTGGGTAGCATAGACATTTTAACAATGTTTATTCTTCCGATCCATGAGCATGGAATATTTTTCCATCTTTTTGTGTCTTCTTCAATTTCTTTCATGAGTGTTCTGTAGTTCCTAGAGTATAGATCCTTTACCTCTTTGGTTAGGTTTCTTCCGAGGTATCTTATGGTTTTTGGTGCTATAGTAAATGGAATCGTTTCTCCAATTTCTCTTTCTACAGTTGCATTGTTAGTGTATAAGAAAGCAACTGATTTCTGTGCATTGATTTTGTATCCTGCCACATTACTGAATTGCTGTGTGAGATCTAGTAATTTGGGGGTGGAGTCTTTTGGGCTTTCCACATAAAGTATCATGTCATCTGTGAAAAGAGAGAGTTTGACTTCTTCTTTGCCAATTTGAATACATTTTATTTCTTTTTGTTGTCTGATTGCTGTTGCTAGGACATCTAGTACTATGTTGAACAATAGTGGTGAGAGTGGGCATCCTTGACGTGTTCCTGATCTTAAGGGAAAGGCTCTCAGCTTTTCCCCATTGAGAATGATATTCGCTGTGGGTTTTTCATAGATGGATTTTATGAACTTGAGGAATGTTCCCTCTATCCCTATACTCTGAAGAGTTTTAATCAGGAAAGGATGTTGTATTTTGTCAAATGTTTTTTCTGCATCAATTGAGAGGACCATATGGTTCTTCTCTCTCCTCTCACTAATGTGTTCTATCATATTGATTGATTTGTGAATGTTGAGCCACCCTTGCATCTTGGGGATAAATCCCACTTGGTCGTGGTGGATGATCCTTTTAATGTATTGTTGAATCCTATTAGCTAGGATTTTGTTGAGGATTTTGGAATCCATATTCATCAGGGATATGGGTCTGAAATTCCCCTTTTTGATGGGGTCTTTGCTTGGTTTGGGCATTAAGGTAATGCTGGCCTCATAGAATGAGTCTGGAAGCTTTCCTTCTCTTTCTATTTTTTGAAACAGCTTCAGGAGAATAGGTATTATTTCTTCTTTGAATGTTTGGTAGAATTCCCCGGGGAATCCATCAGGCCCTGGACTCTTGTTTTTTGGGAGGTTTTTGATCACTGCTTCAATCTCGTTACTGGTTATTGGCCTATTCAGGTTGTCAATTTCTTCCTGTTTCAGTCTTGGCAGTTTATAGGTTTCCAGGAAGGCCTCCATTTCATCCAGATTGCTCAGTTTATTGGCATATAGTTGTTGATAATAATTTCTAGTAATTGTTTCTATTTCCTTGGTGTTAGTCGTGATCTCTTCCCTTTCATTCATAATTTTGTTAATTTGGGTCCTTTCTCTTTTCTTTTGGATAAGTCTGGCCAGTGGTTTATTGATCTTATTAATTCTTTCAAAGAACCAGCTTCTAGTTTTGTTGATCTGATCTACTGTGTTTCTGGTTCCTAATTCACTGATCTCTGCTCTAATCTTAATTATTTCTCCTCTAATGGGTGGCTTAGGCATCATTTGTTGCTTTTTCTCTAGCTCTTTAAGGTGTAGAGTTAGTTGGTGAACTCGGGATTTTTTTGTTTTTTTGAGTGAGGCTTCGATGGCTATGTATTTCCCCCTCAGGACCGCCTTTGCTGTATCCCATAGGTTTTGGACTGATGTGTTTTCATTCTCATTGGTTTCCATGAATTATTTAAGTTCTTCTTTGATTTCCTGGTTGACCCAAACATTCTTTTTTTTTTTTTAAGATTTTATTTATTTATTTGACAGAGAGAGACACAGTGAGAGAGGGAACACAAGCAGGGGGAGTGGGAGAGGGAGAAGCAGGCCCCCCACCTAGCAGGGAGCCCAATGAGGGGATCGATCCCAGGACCCTGGGATCATGACCTGAGCCAAAGGCAGACACTTAACGATTGAGCCACCCAGGCGCCCCTGACCCAAACATTCTTGAGCAGAGTGGACATTAGCTTCTAAGTGTTTGAATTTCTGCCAAATTTTTTCTTGTGATTGAGTTCCAGTTTTAAAGCATTATGGCCTGAGAATATGCAAGGAATAATCTCAATCTTTTGGTATCGGTTGAGACCTGATTTGTGACCCAGTATGTGGTCTATTCTGGAGAAAGTTCCATGTGTGCTCAAGAAGAATGGGTATTCTGTTGTTTTAGCATGGCATATTCCGTATATATCTATGAGGTCCATCTGGTCCAGTGTGTCATTCAAAGCTCTTGTTTCTTTGTTGATTTTCTGCTTAGATGATCTGTCTATTGCTGAGAGTGGAGT
>NC_058407.1:66020936-66189315 GCF_002201575.2 Neomonachus schauinslandi
TGCATGTTCTTCTCTTTTAGTACCCTGAATATGTCTTGCCAGGCCTTTCTGGCTTGCCAGGTCTCTGTGGATAGGTCTGATGTTATTCCGATGTTCCTCCCTCTGTACATAAGGAATCTCCTCCCCCTAACTGCCCTTAAGATGGTTTCCTTGGTTCTAAGATTTGTGAATTTTACTATTACATGCCAGGGCATTGGCCTGTTTTCCTTGATCTTGGGAGGGGTCCTCTCTGCCTCTAGGACACAAATGTTTGTTTCATTCCCCAGATTAGGGAAGTTCTCAGCTACGATTTGCTCAAATATATCTTCTAGTTCTCTCTCTCTCTCCAACCACTCTGGGATTCCAATAATTCTGACATTGGAACATTTCATGGTGTCACTTATTTCTCTGATTCTATTTTCATGGATTCTGAGTTGTTTTTCCCTGGCCTCCTCTTTTCCCTCTTTAGGTATTAAATGGTCTTCCAGGTCACTCATTCATTCTTCTGCCTCACTTATCCTAGCTGTTAGATTATCTAGATTGGATTGGATCTCATTGATAGCATTTGTAAGTTCTGCCAATTCAGTTTTCATTTCTGCCCTTAGAGACGCTATGTTGCCATTAATTGATTTCTCCATTCTATCTATTGTCTTCACAATTGCTAGCCTGAATTCCATCTCCGACATCTTGGTTATATCTGAATCCATTTGTAAATCTGTGGCATAAATCATAATCTCTGAGTCTTTCCTATTTTGGGGGTTCCTCCTCCTAGTCATTCTGTTGAGGGGTGGTTGAGGGAATGTATAGAGTCCAAATTATTGACCACAACCCAAGCCAGATGCACCCGTTTTCTAGGGACCTTAGGGTTGCTGGCCTCTTGTTCTCCCAGCCTGTCTTCTGGGGGAGGGGACTGCCGCGCTGTCACTCAGTCAACCCTGTTTGGGCAGAGTTGCCCTGTCCCCTGTGGTGGGGGATGGGCTCAGTGAAAACCGGTTTTTGGGGGCTTTTTTTCTCTGGCAGCTTTCCCTGGTGGCTTTCCGCATCTCTTCCAAGAGTCAGAGCAGAAGAGACCGTTTCCAACCCTCTGCCTCAGAGCAGAGAGATCAAAGTCTGTTCTTCAGTGAGCTCTCCAGGCCACACTGTCTCCATTTCTGTCTGTGCCGCTATAAACTGCAGCGTCCTGGGCTGTGCGCCCCTCAGCAGCCCTCCCAGTCCTGCCTCCAGGTCAGGGCTCATCTCTGCCCTTTGTGATTCTAAACTGCCAGCCCCCCCCAGTTCACACATGTGGCCCTGCAGCTCAGGGTTTCAGTCCCGGGGGGCTGCCCTAAAGTCCTTTCCCTGCCACTACTGGTCTGCAAGTCTATGCCCGTCCCCAGCCCGGGAGGCTATCACTCACTGGCGGTGTAGGATCCCCATGGCCAGGCTCCCTCCCACTGCCATTTATTCTCCGATATCTGCCCGCAGTATCATGGCTCCCCACTTTGTACCTCAAAACCAACTGCCTGCGATATTCTGTTTGTAGATATCCAGATCTATCTTCTTACATCTCAGGCTGATTTCGTGGGTGTTCAGAGTGGTCTGATAGATATCCAGCTCAATTCCGGGGACTGGTTGAAACACAAATGTTTTTAATTTTAATGAAGTCCAGTTTATCAATTTTTCTCCCATTCTTCCTATTTTGGATATCAAATATGTAAGAAACCATTGCCTAATCCAAGCCATGAAAATTCACTCTTATGTTTTCTTTTCAAAGTGTTATAATTTTATGCCTTAAATTTAATATATGATGCATTTTGAGTTATTTTTTATATATGGTATGAGGTAGGGGTTCAACTTTAATCTTTTGCATGTGCATATTCAATTGTCCCAGCACCATTTGTTAAAATTACCACCCTTTTGCCACTGAATTGTCTTGATATCCTCTCAAAAATTAATTGACCATAAATTTAGGAGTTTATTTGTGGAATCTCAAGTCTATTCCATTGATCTATACGTCTATCATTATACAAATACCACACTGTCTTTATTATTGTGAGTTTGCAGTAATTTTAAAATTGAGAGTTTTCAAAACTTTTTCTTTTTCAAAATTGTTTTGACTATTCTTGGTCCTTTGCATTCCCATATGAGTTTTACAAACAACTTGTCACTTTCTACAAAACAAAACAAAAGGATGGCTGGGATTAGATAGAAATTACAATGAATCTGTGGATCAGTTTGGGGACTATTGTTATCTTAACAATATTAAGTATTCTGATCCATGAAGATGTAATGTCTTTCCATTTATTTAGGTCTTCTTTAATTTCTTTCAACACTGTTTTGTAGTTTTCGGTATATAAGTCTTGTACTTCTTTTGTTAAATTTTAGATATTTTATTCTTTTTGATACTATTGTAAATAGAATTGTCTTCTTAATTTTATTTTTCGATTGCTATTGTCACTGTACAGAAATACAATTGATTTTTTACACTGATCTTGTATTCTATAACCTTACTGAAATTATTAGCTTCAATAGTTATCTTGTGGATTTACTAGCTCTTTATATGTACAAGAAAATTTCATCTGTGAATAGAAATAGTTTTATTTCTTCCTTTCTAAACTGGATGCCTTTATTTCTTTTTTTTTTGAACAATTGCCCTCACTAGAACATTCAGTACAATGTTGAATAGAAGGATGAGAGCAGATATCTTGCCTTGTTCCTGATTTTAGTCTTTCCCCCTTAAGTATGTTAGCTGTGGGGTTTTTGTACATGTTTTTACATGTTAAGAAAGTTCCTTTCTGATAACATACAGATAGCCAACAGACACGTGAAAAGATGCTCAACATCACTCATCATCAGGGAAATGCAAATCAAAACCACAATGAGACATCACCTCACACCAGTCAGAATGGCTAAAATCAACAACACAAAAAACAACAGGTGCTGGTGAGGATGTGGAAAAGAGGGAACACTCTTCCACTGTTGGTAGGAATGTAAATAGTGGCAGCCACTGTGGAAAATAGTATGGAGTTTGCTCAAAAAGTTAAAAATAGAGCTACCCTATGACCCAGCAATTGCACTACCAAGTATTTGTTCAAAGAATACAAAATACTAATTCAAAGGGAAGCATACACCCCGATGTTTATAGCAGCATTATCAACAATAGACAAATTATGGAAATGGACCAAGTGTCCATCAACTGATGAATGGATAAAGAAGATGTGGTATATACATATATGTGTGTGTGTGTGTGTGTGTGTATACACACACAATGGAATATTAATCAGCCATAAAAAAAGAATGATATCTTGCCATTTGCAACCATGTGGATGGAACTAGAGAGTATTATACTAAGCAAAATAAGTGAGTCAGAGAAAGACAAATACCATATGATTTCACTCATATGTGGAATTTAAGAAACAAAAAAAAAAGAGCAAAGGGGAAAAAAAAGAGAGAAGGAGGCAAACCAAGAAACAGACTCTTAATTATAGAGAACAAACTGATGGTTGCCAAAATGGAGGTGGGCAGGGGGGAATAGATTAGATGGGTGATAGGTATTAAGGAGTGCACTTATGATGAGCACCGGGTGTTGTATGGAATTGTTGAATCACTATATTGTACACCTGAAACTAATATTACATTGTGTGTTCAATAATTGGATTTTAAATACAAACTTTAAAAAAAAGAAACAAACAAAAAAAGAAGTTCCTTTATATTTTTTTAAGATTTTATTATTTATTTATTTATTTATTTATTTATTTATTTATTTATTTATTTGTCAGAGAGAATACAAGCGGGGGGAAGCAGGCATAGGGAGATGCAGGCAGAGGGAGAAGCAGGCTCCCCACTAAGAAAGGAGCCCAATGCAGGACTTGATCCCAGGACCTTGGAATCATGACCTGAGCTGAAGGCAGACACTTAATGGACTGAGCCACCCAGGCATCCCAAGAAGTTCCTTTCTATTTCTAGTTTGTTGACTGTTTTTATCATGACTGAGTATTGGATTTTGTTGAATGCTTTTTCTGCACTTATTAAGATGATCATGTGTTGTCTGTCCTGTTTTCTATTAATAAGGTGTATTACATTGATCAATTTTCATATGTTGAATCATTCCTCCATTCCTGGGATCAATTTCACTTGGCCATGGTGTATAATCCATTTTAAATTTTTTGTTTGTTTGTTTGTTTTATTTATTCATGAGAGTCAGAGAGAGAGATAGAGAGAGGCAGCGGCAGAGGGAGAAGCAGGCTCCCCGCCTAGCAGGGAGCCCGACGCAGGACTCGATCCCAGGACCCCGGGATCGTGATCCAAGCTGAAGGCAGACGCCTAACCATCTGAGCCACCCAGGTGCCCCTATAATCCATTTTATACATTTGATTTGCTAGTATTCTGTTGAGAATTGTTGTGCCTATATTCAAAAGAAATATTGGTCTATTGTTTTCTTTTCTTAGGATATCTTCATCAGGTTTTGGCATGAGGATAATATTGGCCTCATAGAATGAGTTGAATTTTCCCTCCATGTCTAGTTTTTGGAAGAATTTGTGGAAGTTTGCTGTTAATTTTCTTTAAACATTTGGTAAAATTTACTGGGCCTAAGTGCTCCTTCGTGGGAATGTTTTTGCTTACTAATTCAATTTCTTTAATTAATAAAGGTCTATTCAAATTTTCTATTTCTCTTGAATCAGTCTGTGTTCTAGGAATTTGTCGATTTCATCTGTTAACTAATTTATAAGCATATAATTCCCTTATAATCATTTTTATTTCCATAAGATTGGTATGTCCCTGTTTTGATACTGGTTTATAAAGAGTCTTATCATTTTTAATCTTGGTAAGTCTAGCCAAAGGTTTGTCCATTTGGTTCATCTTTTCAAAGAAGCAACTTTTAGTTTTGTTGATTTTGTTGTCTTTCTCTATTGTTTTTCTCTTTCATTTATTTCTGCTCTGAACTTTATTTTTTCCTTCTAACTAGTTGTAGGTTTAGTTTAGTTTTCTCTTTTTAGTTTTTTATAGTCACAGGTTAAGGTATTGTTTTTTTTTTTCTTCTTCTTTTATAATATGGCATCTACAATTATACTTTTCCCTCTTCTCACTGCTTTAGCTATCCCCCATAAATTTTAGTACGTTGTTTGCATTTTCATTCATCTCAAATTATGTTCTAAATTTTTTGTAATATCTTCTCTAACTCATTAGCTGTTTAGTAGTGCATTATCTAACTTACACATTATTTGTGAATTCCTAAATTTATTTTGTTATTAATTTCTAATTTCATTGCACTGTGGTCAGAGAACATACTTTGTATGATTTTAATTTATTTTAATTTATTCAGACTTATTTCCCTTTAGTGAACACCATTATACTGAATATCATGATGTCTTACATTAAACTTCCTGGCAGCATAGATATTTAATGTTTGTTGAACTAAATTACTAAAAAATTGTCCCAGGATATCAGGTCTAACATAGTATCTTATATAAATATGGCAACCAAAAAATATTTTTGAAAGATATGAAGATCTATACTATATACCCATGTTACCCAAACTTAACTCATAATCAGAATCTTCTGGGGCATATTTTTGAACTTGTGACCATACTAATGGAGTCTACTTTGTGTGACTCCACCCTCAGACCTGCGGAATTAGAGCTCACCTCTACACATGCCACCAACAAATCAAGCAACTACCCATTTCCAATAAGAACACCACATTTTCCTTTTCATAAATATTGCCCTTAAAAGATCTGGAGTTATTTTTATTCCTAAATTGTACCAAATGATTTGTTAAATGTGTAAAACCTATAGAATGTGATTCAAATTTGTCACTGACACAGACTGAAGGTAGAATATTCTGGGCTGAAGCTTACCATCATAACATTAAAGAAATATTTCTGTAGACCTTAAGAAAGTTTTAAACAAATACATAAAATTCTTCTTTCACAACTGAAAAGTAAGTGTGTCACCACTGCCTTTACTGTGTTAGTAAACAGAGAAATAATGATGGGAATACACAGAAGGAAAGAGAATTCTGTTTGGGACATACTTGTTAAATGAAGTAAATAGAGCCCAAATTCTCTAGGCAAATTCCAATTTCAAATATTCTTCCCATTGTCTCCCCATACCTTTGAAATGCCCTCAAGCTCCCAACATTTTAAATTTTGATTGTATCTCCTAGACCGTGTCTTAATCAGTGGGTTGTCAGGGCATCTCTCCTGCTCCTCTATTTAGAAAACAGTGATCACTTTATTCAACCTATTTTCCACCTTGAGAGAAAACATTGATTCTGCTTTCTTTCATTTTTAACCTATATTTCAGAAAAGGCTTAAAAATATGTAAATAAAATAAAGGAAATGATAACGGAATACAAAAGAAAGCCATTTAGAGTCACTAGAAACAATTTTGTTTCCTCCACTCCTACCTCTAAGATGATAGATAGGAAATTATTCCCAAAAAAGAAATATGACAGTAGGCTTATCAATACTGTGGAAAAGTTATCCTCAAGATTTTTCTGTCCTCAACTCAGATTCATATATGAGACACTTTCATGAGCATAGACACTGGTGTAATTGCTTCTGAGTTGAGTCTGAACATTATGCATAATTCTCCTCCATCACTTGCAGACATCACTAGTGATAATATCATATTTATGTGTCCAACATCCAGTTGAGAATTGCTGCAAAAGAAAGGAAAGGCCACTAGGATTTAGAGGCTGATATGTGACAGCCTCTTCCACATGTTACCCTATTTAAATTCGAACTTCTGTAACTCACAATCACCATTAACCATAAAAGAGCTAAATTAGTTTTTATGCTACATTAAGTCCAGGATAATGTAACATATTTATCCACAATAAGAAGAGTAGATAAATGAAACACAAGTTTTACTTAACAGCTGAGTTTTGTGTTTTGCCAAGGGACTCCTTTCTGGTACCATCCTTATAGCTTTGTTATGTTTTTGTTTTTACTTTTTAATTTTGAAATAACGTAAAACTGACAGAAAATCTTACAGAACTATGACAAAGAACTCCTTAGTACCTACCAAATTTTGCTATTTAGGTGTGACTATTTATCTCACTTGTTTTATCATTCTCTCTCTCTCTACCCCTAAATACTTCAGAGTATATTTTCTAAAAACATGAGGAAATTTAACATAATACAATACTATTTTCTAATTTTTAGTCTTTATTCATATTTCTCCAATTGTCCCAATAATTTCTTCTTTAGCACTTTTCTCTTGGTCCAGGATCTACTTTAGGATCCACTCTGCACTTAGTTTTCATAACTCTTAAGCCTCTTTTAAAGTGGAATGAATCCTTAGCTTATCTTTGACTTTCATGACGTTCACATTTTAGATTTTTTTTTTTTTGGAAGGGGCAAGGAAGATGAAAATGTTTAGTTCTCCTCAATAACCTTTTAACATTGATTGATTCAACTTCTTTATTAAGTGCTTTATATCCCTAAGACCTCGCATCTACAGTAGAATCCAATACCAAGCAAAAAAAATGTTTAAAAACTGGTTACATTTATCAATTTTTTAAAAGTCCAGTGGTTTTAAGAATCAGGTTTACAAAAAGTTCTGCCTAAGGCTACACTGATTGGTGTTTTCTTTGTTGCCTGGAGACTAAACATATTGATCCAGTTTTCATTGTTTTATAATTAATGCAGAAGAAAGATGAAACTGAAAATATTACATGAACTCAAAGTATCCAGATTTCAAGGTCATCTGTTACTACATACTGACCGGAAAGAAAATTCGTAGGACTAAGAAGAACAAGAAAAAGAATCATCCTGCCCTATAAAATACTTTAAAGAAGCCAAAAGAAGGTCAAAACATTGAGCTAGCTTCTCAGTCTAACAGTACGAGCTCAATATAAATATTTATTGGATGGATGAAAGAATAATGAAAACTACTCAGAGAGAGCAACAAGGCTAAGTACTTTTAAATAAGACAAACAGAAATCTTGTACCTGTGGCAGACACTGTCAGTGTCCTTGTCCTGGAGGTCACATGCAGCTTTGGGGGACAATTTCCATACACACTGGTGACTTCCTCCTCAAGACCCTGTGTCTCACTGGGTAAGAGCTTTCTGTGCCTGCATGCAGGGCAGGCCAGAAAAACAGGGAAGTCAACACCCCCAGGGGCAAGCCCCAGCCAATGGGGGATGGGAGTTGGTGGATAAATATGCTAGCTCTCTTGTTTTCAGTAGGACAATGAAAAGGTGCCTTCTACAGAGTCTCTCAGAGTCATCAGCGGCATCAGCCTCAGTCACCCAGTGATAACCTGCTCATTAACACACCATTTTCCTCCTGTCCGTCTCTCACTTGTCAAGTTTGGGATCATTCTTCAAATAAACCACTGCAACAAAATCCTTGTCTCAGTGCCAAAAGTGGTCTGTGGCAGCAGGGGGTAAGATGGGGTTTAAGAACACATGAAACCAGGGAGGGAGACAAACCATAAGAGACTCTTAATCTCAGGAAACAAACTGAGGGCTGCTGGAGTGGAGGGGGGTGGGAAGGACGGGGTGGCTGGGTGATGGACATTGGGGAGGGTATGTACTATGGTGAGCACTGTGAATTGTGTAAGACTGATGAATCACAGACCTGTACCCCTGAAACAAATAATACATTATATGTTAAAAAATTAAAAAAAAAAAACATGACTATCCAGCTGATAAAGACTATCCCATTCACATATGTGTTAGTGTTCCCCAGAGAAATAGAACAAATAGGAGATATATATATATATATATATATATATATATATATAAGAGGAAATTTACTACAGAAATTGGCTCACACAGTTATGGAGGCAAGAAGTCCCATGATCTGCCCTCTGCAAGCAGAAGAGCCAGGAAAGTCAGTGTTATAATTTGTCCCAGTCAGAGGGCCTGAGAACTGGGAGAGCAGATGGTATAACTCTCTGTCTGAGACTGAAGGCCTAGAAAGGGGACAGGGGACCCGGCATTAGTCCCAGGATCTATAGGCTAGAAAACCAGGAGTTTTAAATGTCCAAAGGCAGGAGAAGATAAATGTCTTAGCTCAAGAAGAGAGAAAGAATTCACCCTTCCTCCCCCTCTTTGTTTTATTCCAGCTCAGTGGATTAGATGATGCTCACCAACCTCCACATTGATGAGGGCAGATCTTTATTCAGTCTACTCATTCAAATACCAGTCTCTTCCAGAAACCCTCACAGACACTCCCCAAAACAATGCTTTTACCAACTATCTAGATATGCCTTAGCCAAGTCAGGTTGACCCATGGAATGAACCATCACAAATGGTATGTGAGGCTCATATAGACGCTGGCAAAAGGTGATGGCTCAGTTGCTAAAAATTTCACTGAGGGTGACTTGGGGAGAAAGCCTTCACTAGTTCAGTGATTACACATTTTCATCATTTGAAAAGTATGTAGAAAGCAATGCGTATAAGACAATGGGATTGGCTGGTTACATCAGGATCCCTTGATCCCCTATAGAAGAATAAGGGTAATCAGTAGGAAAGCAAACACAGCCTAGGCTCAAACTCTGGAACTGAAAGTTAATGTTGCGGAGCTTCAAAGAAGATTGTTCAGCCAAGACAGGTTTGTTATACTAAGGTTAGGGCTCTGGTTGAGAAAACCTGGGACCCTAAACATACGATAGGATATTTGACTGAAT
Organism: Neomonachus schauinslandi; assembly: GCF_002201575.2. Lineage (NCBI taxonomy): Eukaryota > Metazoa > Chordata > Mammalia > Carnivora > Phocidae > Neomonachus > Neomonachus schauinslandi. The sequence goes on from NC_058407.1 coordinate 66,030,539, forward strand.
ATCCCTAGGATAAAGAAAAGAGCAACACTGGCTCTTTAAAGTCTCCTTAACCCTCAGAGTCTGCAGAGGCAGCCTGCCCTTCCCCATTAAAAGTTGGAAGCATGTCCAAGCAACAAGATACTGAAGGATTCTCTCCCAACCAAGGGAACAGATGCCCCCGTCAGAAGCTACCTCTACTTCCTCTTCTGGCTTCCAGACCAATAAACTGGGTTAAATTCCAACATAACCCATCTGGGGACATGATGGACTTGATAAAGAAGGAAACAGTTTATCCACCCCAAAACTGCAAGAATTAGTTAGCATGTACCAGCAGGAGAAAGGGGAGTACCGACTGGATTAGTTTCTTATGGTCTTGATCTAGGAGGTCAAACATAAACTGATTTGACTTAAGGGTACTATCCTGGGGTATAAGATTTACCTCCCTATCAAGGACACTCGGAGAGAGAGGAAACTCACTACAAAGATGACTCTCAGAATTCAGGAGAAAGCAATAAGGTAGATTCCTTGCAAGATAATACTTGTCTTTAAAATTCAAACCCCACCTTTCCTCAATTATTCTAGAACAATAGCTAGTGGCAAGCCTCATCATGACCTGAATGAGAATGTACAGTCCCTGCCATGGGAGGAAAGGGACCTGGCTGACATGTATCAAATGAACCAGGATAACATACATGGGAATAGACTTTGAGGGTGTTGGACTGAGGGGTTGAAGTATATGTGGAATAGGGGAGAACTGACTGGTATAGGGGCACTCTCCCATGACTCAGGATCTAAATCTTGGCAAGGAACACCTAGTGCCAGGCTCAATTGCACTGCTTGAATTTCTTACAAGTAATATGAGGTAGAGATGCCAGAACTTCCTTGGCAGAGCTTGAGAAAGCTGCCAGAAGAATCAGAGAGTGGGCATGTAAGAATGGATTGATGTTAGAAGACCAGAGAACTCACTAGCTTAAAATATTTCCTGAGAGCACCCAAAGGGCACTTCCTTCATCAAAACAAGGTAGACTGTACCAGGGAAGAAAACATCACCATTGTTGAGAGACCCAGAACATCTGTAGGCCAGGGCTATTGTTATTGTCCTGGGCTCTCTGGTGGCAACAGGATGAGAAGATTCTGAAATATCAGAGATCTAGTGGAAGAATATAACCATCAGGGGCAAGGTAGACATAATTTCCATAGTGGAAAGCAACATCAGAATGTCAACCGAGGCCTTGATGTGCAGAGATCTATGGTGATGGCTAAAAAAGCACGAAGTGAGACAGATGGGCAGCCACTGAGAGTATTGCTTGACTTATGTAACCAAAAGAGATCAAAAGTGGGTGAGCAGAAAGCTTATGCAACCTGTAGTAGTGGAAAATCATGAACCCTCACCCAGTTTGTAGACCTGAGTCAGTGCTCAGGTCCAGAGCCCTTTGTCTCTTTGAGGAATGACTCTGCAACACCACCATTTAAGTATGTACAATAATTATACCCCAATATTTCCCAAAGAGACAGTTGGAAGGTAACACCCAGATTTTTCAACGGCTATTATCTATAAAAACTGAACTGACACTAATAAGGGGCAAAATGCCATTATGTCACCCTGTTAGAGTGAGGCATATGGAGGCCAGGTGACAAAGGCCCAAGTACCTGACAGTGGATCCGATGAACCCACACACTCATCTTGTTCTTGGTCTCTGACTACCTGGTCCCTGAACACAATCAAAATGGATATGATATCATGCTGGTGCCCTATACTGATGATATGAGGTTAATAGACATGGTGAGCAAGAAATGACAAATTTTCTTTTTTATGCCTGCGAAAGATATATTCATATCAGAGATTGGGAGAGGGTTATTAATCCTCCCCAAACACCGAGGAGACTTTTATATCAGTGAAAGGGGTCCCATAATCTGAGGGCATGTTTGGGAAACCTCTTCTAAGGTGAAAGATAAGTTATTGCACCTTGTACTTCCTACCACTATGAAAGAGGCATGGTCCTTCATAGGCCTCTTTGGATTTTGGAGACAGCATCAGTCATATCTGGAAATACGGCTCCAACCCTTTTGAGAGGATGCCAGTTTTGAGTGGTGCCCAGAGCAATAAGGGGCTCTGCAAAACATTCAGGCTGGAATATAAAATCTCTTGCCACTCAGGCCACATGACCCAGCAGATCCCATGAGACAGAAGATAAGGATGCCATATGGAGCCCCCACCAAACCCCAGTGGAAACATCTCAGCACAGACCCTCTCAGAGTTCTCGAGCAAGTCCATGCGGTCTGCAGCAGATAAATGCTCTCCATTCAAAAACCAGCTTTAGGCATGCTGCTGGGTAGAATGAGTACCTGGCCATGGGACATCAGATGACTCGAAACCAGAGCTTTCCAATCAATTGACCTGGGCATTATCAGATTCATAAAGTCATAAATTTAGATATGCACAGAAGAAATCAGTTGTTAGATGAGAGAGGTATATTTGGGATCAAGTCCACAGGGCAGAAGTGTGAAACATAAACAGTTATCAGTGGCCTTGACCTACGTGTTTCCTACCCAGTTGCATCAATGCTTCTCTCTCAGCTCACACCTACAGCATTGTTAGAGATTCCTTATTACCAGATCAGAGGAAGAGGAAAATACTCAGGCATGGTTCAAAGGCATCATGAGATGCCAGGGTAGCCTTGACAGGAGTGAGAGGAAATCTTCCCAGCATGCAGAGCTTCTAATGGTACATTGGGTCATCACCTTGGATGAAGGGAGAAATGGCCTGAGGAAAGGATAAATTCATGCACATTTGCAAATGGCTTGGTTGACTGGCCAGGGATCTGGAAAAAGCAAGATTAGAACACTGGAGACCAGAAAGTCTGGGGAAGAAGCCTGTGGATAGACCATTAGGAGCAGTCACAAAGTGTGCAGATTTTTCTTTCTCACGTCAGTGTCTACTAAGTGCCCATCCGCCTCAGAGGAGGTACAGAACAATTGGGTGGACAGGATGACTCACACAGTCGGTATCGGCCAGCTTCTTCCTTGGTCACCCCATTGCTTGCACAACGAATAAGCCCATGAACAGAGTAGCTCTGGTGGCAGGGATAGTGACTACATTTAGTACCAACAGCACAGACTTCCTCTCACCAAAACTGATCTTCGTCCTGTCAGCAGCAGAAACCGGCCAGGGACCCCCATGAAGGAGACCAACAAGCTACAAGGCTGCAAGTTGATTATGTCAAATCCTTCCAACCTGAAAGGGGCAGCAATTCTTCCTTTTTGAGATTGATCATTTATTCTAGGAATAGGTTTGCCTTCCCAGAACACAGTGCCTCTGCCTAATGGAACATTGCCATGGCCTCTGGCTTAAAGATAACACCTTTCTGGATTGGGTGGTATTCATATTTGAAAATGTAATATGTATGTTGAGCCAAAGGCCATTATGTTGTACTGTCCTCAGTAGCTAGAAGATAGGTGTGGAAACCAAAGGGAATTTTTTTTTTCCCTTAACCATCAATTCCAGGGACCTACTTGGGAAATATATGTTTCTGGTCCCTGAAACACTACACTCTGACCAATTAGAGGTCCTGGTTCCTAGAGAAGGTTGGAATGAGAAGCCTCAGCCAAAGCACACAGTAAAGTTTCCATCAAACCTAAAATTACATTTACCATTTGGTTAACTTGGGTTCCTCCTACCCAGTAGACCAGTAGTGGGGAGAAAAGGAGTAATAGACTAAAAAGAGTAATTGACTCCAATCATCATGAGAGACTAAGGTTGCTGCTACAAAAAAGGGAGGGCAGGTAGGAGGATTCGCTCAGGCACTTAGTGCTTCCCTGCATGATGATCTCTATAGCAGCGATGGAATGACAAGGACCCAGTAACAAAGGACTCAGACCCCTCAGGGATGAAGATCTGAATCACTCCATTGAGCAAGCTCCCTAGGCCAACAAAAGTTCTGGCTGAAGGCGAACAAATCTAAAATGGCAGTAGAAGAGGGTGATAATGATTACCATTACAGTCCTGGGGGCAAACTGCCACTTATAGAATCAAATGAGTTTAATGGGGAACACAAGCAGATCTAGAAGATGCGGTTGGTGCTCCACCCACAACCCCTCAGCCCACCTCAAGTGAGATGCAGTTTCACTGCAACAATCCCTGCACGGGCCAATGACTCCCTAGCCCGAACATCGGGATGTCTCTGGGGCAGGACCATGTTTTTGTGGCCCCAGGAGTGGACTCTGCCCATGCACGGAGCAGGCTGAAAGTGCCAGGGCATTAATATTCCCAGGGGCAGTCACCATCTGGTCAGGAGTGGGAGTTTCTGGATAAATACCCCAGCTTCCTTGGCCTTTGATGGGACATCTCTAAGGTGTGTTCTACACAGTGAGCTTGAGCCCTGGCTGTCCATGGTGGGGACTCACTCATTAATACATCTTCTAGGTTTTCTCTCTTCCCTGTCTCACTCCCTCACTATGCTTCCTGGCATCACCTCTCAAATTGCTTGTGCCCAAATGCTTGCCTCAGGCTCTACTTTTGGTGGAACCTAAACTAAGATAGTACCTGAGTAAAATGAAATGGCAGAATTTGTAGAGTTGGTAATTAGGATCAGGAATAACTAGTATACTCTATTTGAAAGTTTTACTGAAACTACCCCCAGGTTTTAAATGTATTTATTTATAAAACATAAGATTAGAGGGAAAAGAGCTATGCTAGAACTTCTATTTGGGAGACAACAAATTTAAAAAAAAAAAAACAATGAAATCCTTGAAATATTAGATAAAATATTAACAACATTCTTTTAAATGCATAAATAAATTCACAAGAAAATTCGAGAAAGACACAGGAACTGAAAACAAATGAAATCTGAAAACCTGAATAATAAGGAGGTAAAACTGGCTCTGGGATTAGAAAACCCAAGAGACTGAGAGCAGAGACAAATGCAAAACTTCTCTGAAGGGAACGCTTCGCAATCCTGGCCCTAAAAGCCCCACAGATACAGCCTTGTCAAAAATGAACTCATAAGCCAATATTTAAAAACCTCAAGCATAACAAGTCATCATGAAGAGGGAGACCTCAGGAAAGTGCAGATAATTGTTAGGTAAAGACTACAAAATATCTATGTTTAAAAGAAATAGGAGATGAATCAAAATCAAAGCATGGTCCAAGATACCATAATAATATTAGACATTTAAAATAGAACTTACAGAAATAAGCAATGTAGGAATGGATAAAATATTCAGAGGCTGGATTAAACAATAGACTAGCCATGGCTGACAAGAGGATTCATGACCTAGAATATAAATCTAAGGACATTAAAAAAGAAGCCACCAGAGAGAAATAAAAAAGTTGGAAAATAGAAAAGAGAACTTAAGAGATATAAAAGTGATCATGAGAAAATACAAGGTAGGTCCAGGAAAAGTTCCAGGAAGAAAGGGCAGGGAGGTCTGAGAAGAGGAAATATTGTGAAATGTTTTCAGAAAGTGATAAAGACAAAAGTCATCAGATTCAGAAGGATCATGAATAACAAAATACATCCAAACCTAGGCAATTGCATAAAATTCACAAAGGATCAAAAAGCCAATTTGAGGGGAATAAAGGAGTATTTATAAAACAATTAGACTGATAACAGACTTCTCAAAGCAATATTAGAAAGTAGAATGGGGGCAGTAATTTTATCCATAAACTGAAAGAAGTTGTCAACATGGATCTTTATACTCCACTAAATTATTGATCAAGAACAAGACCTTTTTTGATAAATGAATCTGAGCTTTCCACCAACAGACCCTCATTTCTAAAGGAGATAATTCAGGAAAAGAGAGACTGAACACAAAAGGGAGGAATGAAGTATAAGAAACGAAGATGAGCAAAGAAACTGGTAAACATGTGGGAAAATATAAAAACCCCGGCTATATAAATCATGATTATAACATCAGGATCACTACTTTATGGATATAAACAAGAGAGAGCTAAAACACTAGATGACAGGGGCACCTGGGTGGCTCAGTCAGTTAAACCACTGACTCTTGATTTCGGCTCAGGTGGGGATCTCAAGGTCATGGGATGGAGCCTGGCATTGGCTCCTTGCTCAGCAGAGAATCCGCTGGAGATTCTCTCCCTCTGCCCCTCCACCCACTCACTCTCGCTCTCGCTCTCGCTCTCTCTCTCTCAAATAAATAAATCTTTAAAGAAAAACACTAGATGACAAAAACAAGCATAACTAGGTGTAGGTAATAAAAACTAAACTGTTCTATGATCCATGTCATATTCAACATAATGTAAAGGATCCCCATCAACACAATAAGAAAAATGATGCAACCCATAGACAAACGGGCTTAATAGAAAAGATATAAGCAGATGCTTCACATTAAGAGGAGAGCCAAATGACCAGCAAATTTATGAAAAGGAGTGGCACTTTATTATTCACCAGTAAAATGCAAATTAAAGCCAAAATATAATACCACCAGAAAGTTAAGTGATCAGCATTAGTGAGGATGCGGAACACAGAGCTTTCATCCACTGCTTGTGGAAGTATAAATCAGTACCACCAATTTCCAAACCACTTTGGGAAACCACTTGGTAATATCTACTATAGTTATACATACTCAAATCCTGTGATCCAGCAATTCCACTCCTGGGTACATATTCAACAGAAATGTGTCCATATGTTACCAAACGATATGTGCAAGAAGGTTCATAGAGTCAATCACCATAACCAGATCAAACTGGAAATAGTCCAAGAGTCCATAAATAATAGAATGCATAAATAAATTATGGCATATCCATATCGTGGAACGCTATCCAACCATCAGAACAAAGGGGACAAGGCTCACAAACATAATGTTGACTGAAAAGTCGGGCACAAATACCTACCTGCTGGATAATTCCATTAATATAAAGTTCATAAGGAGGCAAAAGTTACTCTATACTTTTAGAAGTTATGTTTGTCATTATGCTTTGGATAAAAGGATGGTAGGAGGTATAAAGGAGCACAAAGTGGGCTTTGGGGATTTTGGTAACATTCATATTATTTATCCAGGTGCTAGTTAAACAGTTTGTGAAAATTCACTGGGGCATATACTTATAAATTGTGCACTTTTCTTCATTATACTTCAATAAAAATGTATTTTTTTAAATTGCCTTAATAAACACCAGCAACAAAAAGTTAGAAAAGGTAATATTTTAAAAGGTACCATTTACAAGTTTCCTAGGAGTGCATCATCCAAAATGTTAAGACCTTTGTGGAGAAAATAATAAATTTTTATTGAAAAACCTCAAAAATGACAGGAAAAATGGAGAGAAAAAAGTGTCATACGAAAAGTTAATGTCATAAGAATGTTGCTTGTTTCCAATGTTATATATAGTTAATGCATAATTCTAATCAAAATTCCAAACTTGTTGGGGGTGGTAGAGGACTTGAAAAGCTGATTCTAAAATTTAGGTAGAGGGTCGAAAAGCCAAAAATAGCCAAGTCAATTTTGAAGAACAAAGTGGGAGGGGTTTTTCATACCCGATATTAAACTTCATATAAAGCTATGGTAGTCAAGAGAATGTAGTATCAACACAGGGAGACAAACAGACCAATTGGCCCATACCTAGGAAAAGGCCCTGGAACTGCATTGAAAGATCAATCACTAGTCTGTTCTAAACTAAATAAAAGATTTGAGGAATACATACACCAAATGTTACAATTCCTTGAATTAATAAAAATTTTTAATTAGCTAACCAACTATCTCAATAACTTCAAACAAGAGGACTTCTATACCATACCTGTTGTCTGGCCTGTAAATGTCAATTGAAAACAGTATATTCTGGGGCACCTGGGTGGCTCAGTCAGTTAAGCATCTGCCTTAGGCTCAGGTCGTGATCCCAGGGTCCTGGGATCAAATCCTACATCGGGCTCCTTGCTCAGTGGGGAGCCTGCTTCTCCCTCTCCCTCTGCAGCTCTCCTTGCTTGTGCTCTCTCTCTCAAATAAATAATATCTTTAAAAAAAAAAAGAAAACAGTATATTCTGAACCCATTTATTGAATATCTCACATGAGCCAGGATTTGTAGAAAACACTGAGGACAAAAAGAAACTTTGGATCTGGTCCTTACCCTCGGGGAGCCCATGCGACGGCATACCACCTTACATCCTCATGGTTAACTAAAGACATTCTCTTTCTGCTCATGTAGATTGATCGCTTCAGGAAAACAAGGCACAGAGTAATTGAAAGGGGAAGTAGACCCATATCTTAAAGAAATTGCTCTCTCCATCCTACTTCTAATTGGCAAGCAAAAGAATTGCACCCCTTTAGGGAGGATCCTTCCAAACCCCCTAGGCTTCCCCAGTTTTCCTTCAGATACCTTTAACCACAGATGACTTCGAACCTCTGATGCCCATTCTTCCCGTAACATCTTCTCTGGATGGCTGCCCTGGATGCTGGCGATTTTTCCAGCTGTTAATGGATCATCCTGCAGGTTCAGCCATCTCCTCCTTCAAAGTCCCAGATCTCTTGTGAACCTTTCCCAACCATCTGCCCCATAGGACCAAAAGCACTTCAAATTATGAGAAAGGGAAGAGGGGGAGAGAGTGCCTGCAGATATGTTTGGAATAAAAACATTGGCCACTAGCGATCGGTTGGCAAAAGCAAATTCATTCCATCAGTGCCAAATAAAGACATTTTGATAGGCGCTGTTGCCATCTGTTGAGCCGTCTTTATTTAAATTACTTTTCATTATGCAGAGGGGTGACCTTAGAGAACCTTAGAGGTCCCTTAGAGGGCCACTTCAGTTATTCTAATCTCTTCACCCTTTGGCACCCCCACAGCCCCCACTCCTCAGTACGTGTACGGCAACACACAGCTTCGGGAGGACTTACTATGCTAGAGAGTTCTCTCCACATTATGCTATCATTTCAGCTAAAATAAAAATGAAATCACCCAGGATTCCGATTCAGTTGGCAAAATACTATGTGTACAAAAATATATATATATATAAAGAGGAACATGAACAAATTCAGAGAAGTAAAAAAACATCAGAGCTTTTCCTCTATTTGGATTTTACTTCCTATGGCTAAAAGCCTGAGATTGTCCCACTTTTAACTCTTTTATACTCTTTAACTTCAATATATTCTTTTTACCCCATCCCCAGTGTGTGTGTGTGTGTGTGTGTGTGTGTGTGTGTGTGTGTGCCTGGTGCATGCCTACTAACTACTTAGACCAGTATGCTCATATTTCACAACTTTATGATTCTTTTAATGAGCATTTACAGGTCTACTGAAATCCCAAGAGTCAAACAGTAGTAACAGCAAGTACATTCCCACAGTACATTGTTAGTTGGTGAAATACACATAAGAAGGGAATCCTGACTGTTGGACACTTCCTGGTAAAATCAAGAAGGTGACAGCATCAAAACTTGCAGAATAGGTGTCAACAGCTAGGAAGAAAATTCTGGAGCCTGTAAAAGACTATTATATTAAGAAATGCTGAATTCTCATAAACTGCTGGTGGGAGCGTAAATGGATACATCCATTTTGTAAACTGTTGGCATTATGTGTTAAAATATACAGCATTTCCACTCCTAGATCTATGCCAACGTATACAAACACATGGGTACCAAGAGATGTGTACCATACTGTTTACTGCAGCATTATTTGTAATGGAATAAAATGGAAACCATTCAATCATCCATCAACTGGAGAATACATAAATAAAATAAAATGAGGTATAGTCATATAATGAATCTTAGCAATAAAAGTGAAAAAACCATGTTACATAAAACAAGGATGTAATGCTGAGCAAAGGAAGTTAGAAACGAAGGAATACATACTGAATGTTTCCATTTACATAAATACCGTGAATCCATCATGATAAACTAATGAAATGGGCAGTGGTGGAGCAGGGACAGTGTCTGGGAAGAAGTACCTGGTGCTTCTTGGGTGCTTAACAATGTTCTCTTTCTTGACTGGCTAGTGGTTTAAGGGATATTTGCTCTGGGATCATTCATTCAGCTGTTCATTTATGTAATAGGCAATGCTTCTTCAATAAAACGTTTTAAAAGAAGTAATGATACATCCCCAGTACTTTTGATGTGCAAAGGAGGCATTATGTGAAAAATACCAACAATTGAGTCAGAAAGAGATTCAGAAGAGTTGGACTCTGAAAGTGAAGTTTTCGGAGTATCTCAAGCAATTTATTTGGCTTATATGCTCCTCTTTATATAAGCACAAGAGGGATATATGATTAAATTCTCTATGTAAATAATGCTTAAAGAGCTCTTTTAATAAACATCAATTTAAAATTCTAAGTAATAAGAAAGCAGAGTGGCACAGTTTAACTGACAGTTTTTATCCCTTAGTGGTACATGAAATAATGGTGCCTTTTACAATCAATGGCTACTAGGATAGGATAAAATATATTATAAAGGTGATTGTCTAGAAATTGAATTTGTCCAATCACAAGGATTTGAATACAGTGAAATTAGGGAGTTGGCACAAGCATAAAGAAATGTGTAAGCAGTTCACAGGCCACGTACTTGTGAAACTGAGTCAATGTTAGCCGTAAATAATGTAATCCCAGCACGTCTTCACTTATATGGTGATTCAGGAAAATAACGGTTAAGCATAAAGTCCAAGCAGAGAGAATAAGAGTTTAGAAGATGGACTGAATAAGAGCTGCATATCTGCTGTTGGTTTTTCATTTCAGTTTAGCCTGGGGGAGTTGTTCACCTCAAGTCTACCAATTTGGGCTCCTTGCAAGTACTAGTTATAAGTATCAACCAAGTATCTGTATATTCCTAACTCCCACTAGTACTTTGTTTCTAAGTTATTTGTGCACCTGTATTCTCTCCCCTACCTGACCGTGAACAGGGGTGGTCATATTTCTCTTGCATCTTCGATGGCACCCAGCGAGTGCTGAAAATACAACAGGCAGTCAAGAAATACCCCCAAGGAAACATTTCTGCCTTAAAACTCCTAAATTCAAATGAGTACGATCCAAATGGTTTTTGCCAAAGATATCAAGAGGAAGCTAAAGAGCTCCTATTTTTAATTCACCTTCATTGATCCCAAGCACCATAATTATATGCCTGTAACACCTAGCTGAAAGTTACCTTCCCAGTTTATCGTATAGGTATGGCCGGGACGAAGGCGCAGCTTTAATGCATAGTTCAGGGACTCTTGGCCTCAAGTGCTCACGTAGTAGGATAGGACTCCCAGTCTCTCACCAAGCCCCCACCTCCACACCAGTGTTTCTGGACACTTGCAGTAGGTGGCTCACCTACACTCAGTAACACATCCAGTCTCCCTGACTACTACTGCCTCTCGTTTTTTCTACCCTGGGGCATCTTCCAGCCAACACTGTGTGCACTGGGTACTCCGTGCCCTCTCACAGAGGGATACCTATGTTTGAGAGTGTTCTCTTGGAAAGAAGGCAGGTCATCTCGGTCATATTCTGTTAAACTATACAGGCCAATGCCAGTGCACTAAAGTCTCAGAATTTAGAGAAACAGCCCTTTCAATCTTACTCTGCCCACCCCCCTCACAATAGTAGCTGGGTATCCTTCACAAGTCCTAGCCTTAGAGACGAAGCCCAAAAATGCACTCAGAGATGTCATGAAAATTGCCTCTCCCTTTGGACTTGATAGGGTCCCTGGAAAAAATTCTCTTCGGAACTTTTTAACAAAGATTTTCTTTAGTATCACCGAACCGTCACCGAAGTCATGTACAGGCCACATTTAGGCAAGAGGCTTGAGCCATGGAAAACTGAGTAAGGTAGAGGGGCCCACGGTGAGCACCGGGCTGAGAGCAAACAGGTCCGTTAGGCTACCCACCTCAAAAGAGCCATAAGCCCTAGCCGACCACTGGGCTGCTTACAACCGGGCGCAGGTACCAAGAAAGGAAAATTCCATACATTCCCATACCTCCTCACTTCCCCCTCTTACTACAGCACCCTGCCCCCCCCACACCCGCCACCTCCTGGCAGACAGTCTCTCCTCTGCTGCCCTGCCCAATACTCCCTTGCAGCATTTTCAGTAAACTTCTATCTCCTTTGTTCTGCCTTGGGTGAGTTCTTTCACCACCCCCAACACTGGCCTCCACCCCATCGGGTCACCCCACAAATCAGTTGAAGCAGTAATCCTTAAATATACAGCTGGATGGGGCAACTTGACTTTAAGTTAGCAATTTCAATTTGAGTGTTTCACTTGAAGTACAAAAATAGCGTGTGTTTCTATGTGTTTGGAGGCCTGGCAGGTTACCTGTGCTGGGGTGTGGCCCAGCCTGTGAAAGCCCGTCGACTCAAGCTGAGTCGGAACTGGCCCCTGATAGAGACCCGGAAGGCCATTTTGCTGCACAGCGGGGAGCATCAGGGCTAGGCTGCTCCTGCTAAGGCAACTGGGAGCCTTTTGCTTGGGTTTTGCTCGTGCCTTCTAAGTTTACGCTTTCTGTGTAAACGCCCACTCGTTTGGACCTGCATGTAGTTTCTTTTCTTCTACCAAAAAAGTCAGCGCTTATTCAGAGTTATACCCCATTCCTTACTGGATCTATCTTCTTTGCCTGACCTCTCCAGAAGGCTCCTCAGCCCCCGTAGAAAGAGACTTCGCTCAGTAAGCCATCACATAGTTTGGCAGGCACGCCCAGGCATGACAGAAGTCAGGAGTGGACATGGTTTATACCAAAGCTATGATCCTCTCCTCAGTGAGTCAAGACACCATATAGAAGGGCATTTCCAGTAGGTGGTTATTTCAACTACCTGATTTCCTATCGACTATTATATTCAAAAATGCACTTCAAAGACATCATTCAGTGTTAGAAATGCATTAAGAAGTCAAAGGTATCACAAATGTCAGAGAAGTAAGTATTATAAGTAGGACAGTTTTTCTGATAATCTGGGGATTATTCTACGACAATATAGCTTTCTGCCTCATTTTGGGCAAAGCGTATTTTTCAGGGAAAGAAATTAATATCTGCTGTTGGCAGTATTCCATGATAGAGACTTGCAATGGATAAACACTATTATTTATGTGGCTTTGAAGTTGCATACTTATATTCATATCGTGAGTTAAATACGGTTTTTGAATTGAGGCACATAATGACTTAGATGAATGTAGACTGTGTTGAAACCATGAAAAGCTGAAGAAGGCAGATTGAAGCAGTATTCACAGAGTTGTGTACATAAAGCCGCCTGCACCATCCTTATGTTTAATATCGTTTACTGTTCTAGAACGATAGTCAATCGCCATGTGTTTCAGCGGGTTAAAGTATTATAGCAGATTTTACAATAAATCTACCAACACCATTAGCCAAGAAATTAAGCAGTAATTAGATATGGTAAGTATACAAAGGAGGGCTGTTCTGAAATTTGGCCCTCAGCGACTGGAGTTTTTTATTTTGTTTTTAAATTGGATTTCTTAAGCCCCGGTCAAATGAGTTGACGACCCTCTGCCCCCCTCTACTGGAAGCGATTGGTACTTTTAGATCAACAGTGGCCTGAAATACGGATAAAAAAATCCCGTTGCTGAGGCATGATAAATTATTTTGAGAATTCCAATATTCTCCTCTTGCTTCCAACTGTAATTTGCTGACGCTTGTTATCTTGATTTAATAATTTCTTCATAAACTCTGGGAAAGCATTGAACAATTCATCTCTGGCTTACAATTCTTATTAAAACTACATACTGAAGAAAAGATAAAAATTTTTAACTCTGATTAGATGAGTACACTAAGAATTTACTTACTTTCTTTGGTTACTGTAGTAGCTCAACAAGATACCATGTTATGATTCATTCGTTTTAACAGACTTCACCTAAGGAACTCCAACAGCTTTGTAGATTTATCTAACTAAGTGCGCCATTTCTCTTCTGCCTTCTGGCCCCTCTGCCTCCCACTTCCCCATTCTGCCCTCACCTCACCCTCCTACCTCTGCCACCCCCAAGGTCAGTTTCTATGCACCTTTCCAGGCAGGGACCACCACTCTAAATCACTTCTAAATCAAGTGGAAAGCACAGGTTAACATCTTTACTAAATGCGTCAGAGAGTAGAGAAAAAAACCCCAGCACCAAACCGTAAACGGGTTAGTTGGGTTTACAGATTGTAACCTTCTTAGGGCATTTCGGGTAATTCTATGAAAATGTTATATAAAGAAAAGGTGATACAGGACTAAGACCTCCATTTTTATCACTTCATTTCAAACAAGCCCCTTGTGACAGTCCGTGGCCTACAACTGCCGTACCAGACCTATGAGTAAGGATGAACGTAGAGCTTTGCTCAATCACCAACTCCTCTTTTATGGCACTTTTGGCATCTTCTTGACCTTGTCCTGCACACAGCCAGCCTCCCTGCTTCAGACCAGTTGGGGTGTAAGCATGAGGCCATAGCAGTGCAGACTCAGAAGCCTACACAATGAGTTGCTCCTTTATCCAGCATATCGAGCGGGATGTCTACTCAAAAGTACGCCCCAGGGCACCTGGGTGACTCAACACGTCCGCCTTTGGCTCAGGTCAAGATCTCAGAATCCTGGGATTGAGCCCCGTGTCAGGCTCCCTGCTCAGTGGGGAGTCTGCTTCTCCCTCTCCCTGTGCCTGCCGCTCCCCCTGCTCATGCTCTCTCTGTCTCTCTATCAAATAAATAAATAAAATATTTTAAAAAACAAAAACAAAATACGCCTCTTCTAATTCCCCCCCCACTGCCAAGTACTCTGGCTTTGACTAATCATTGTAGGTACAGTGTCTTCATTACTAAAATCTTTTTTTAAAGATTAGGTTATATGATATAGAATTAAATTAATGAGATTAACCTACCCAGGTGGCTTTAGTGGAATTAGCTCTGCTACTTAACAGTCATATATTTTTTTGACTGATCTCAAATTATCTAGTTTAAACCCTTAATGCTTTGGATGAGCAGGATGGCTCAAAGACTTTAAAGTGTTCCTTATAAAAGACCATTGGGGTTCTGGAAAAGGGCTATGCATGCTACATTCATATTTAAAATGTCCCAGAAAAAGGCAACAAACAGTTTAATGCTAAGATGCAACTTAAAGCAACTCTGAAAATGTCAAGACTTTGTAACTATTACTTGCACCTAGTTAGAAAGACATTAATTTCTGATGATTTCTATTAGAGGTTAGAATAAGAAACTTAAAAAAAATGGAGACCTCATTTTTTTTTTTTTTTTTTTTTTTTGAGGATATAGTTTCTTATTCTCATGGTGAAAATCCATGTCTGGTCCATGGTAAAGGCTTTATGTAATAAAAAGTATTCCTTTGTGGGCATCACTGCCATCTCTCAGCAGCCCCCCTGAGCAGTAAGCACCTAAAGGTCACCCATTCCTCTGAAGACCTGCTCCTAAACTAATTCAATACACGGAAATCCATTCTCCACATTACAGTCAGAACTGCCTCTCCAAAATGCAACTTGGTCCTGTCAGTCCCTGTTGAGTTGCTTCAGTGGCTACCTCTTGTCCATACCCACCTTGTTCACCTAAATTTTTTTTTTTTAAAGATTTTATTTATTTATTTGAGACAGAGAGAATGAGAGAGACAGAGAGCACATGAGAGGGGGGAGGGTCAGAGAGAGAGGCAGACTCCCTGCTGAGCAGGGAGCCCGATGCGGGACTCGATCCCGGGACTCCAGGATCATGACCTGAGCCGAAGGCAGTCGCTTAACCAACTGAGCCACCCAGGCGCCCTGTTCACCTAAATTTTTAATACCTTGTGGTGTTTCTCACACATAATGTTGGATGGATGCCGGGATGGGAAGATGGATGGAAGAATGGATGGATGGACAGGAGGATAGATGGGGAGGTGAAAGAGAGGGTAGTTTCAACCAGCAGACCTCCAGCTTCACACGGGATTTGGCCACAGCTGTTGTGGAGCCTCTCCCAACTCCCCGCGAAAACGAGAGTAAAGAAAGAAAAAGATGGAAACTCACAACACCATAAACTAATATTTAGAAGCAGTCTAATTGTGTTCAGAAATATATACCCAAGTTTTCTTCCTAACAGGATTAGACTTCACCTCATGGAAGAGTCCACTTGAGCAAAAACATCCCTACTAAATCAAAGTCCGTGAACAAGGTATTCAGCTCAAGTTCAGTGGGAAGAATTGCAGGGAGAAATAAATTAACAAAGATAAGAGCAGATTTGGATTAGTTAGCCTAAAGCCAGCAGACTAACTAAACTGGATATTAATAAATCCAAGAGTTGGTTCTCTGAAAGACTGATAAAATAATTATAACTTGATGGTACTGATCATGAAATTGGAAACAAACTAAGTGTCCATCAACATCAGAATGAATAAATAAATCATGTTTTCTGCATACAATTGGATACTAGACAGCAATAAACCTGAAAAGTCTACAGCTGCATACAGCAACACACTTGAATCTCAAAAATACAATGCTAGGCAAAGGACTCCAGACAAAAAAAAAAAAAAAAGAATGTATATTAAATGGTTCCATATACAAGAACCTCAAAAACAGGCAAAATAATCTGTGGTGTTAGTAATCAGAATACTGGTTACCTTTGGGGAGAACAGTTAACTTTCATTGCTGTGTGTATCTCTATAGGGAGGTTCTTGAAATGCTGGTGATATTCTATGTCTTGGCCTAGGTGGTTACATGGGTATGTTCAGTTTGCTTTAATTCATCAAGTGATATGCTTTGATTTATATACTTCTCAATATATGTGTTATATTTCAATTAAAACATGTTTTAAGGTAATCAAGAACAGAAAACCTTTTAAGGACAAAATATATTTAATGAAGAGGAAAATGTCAAAATATTAGTAATGTAAATAGCTAATGTACTTACTATATGCATAACATTATGCTAAGCACCTTGTAACATATTTACCACACAGCAGACCTATGAGAAACCCACTTATTAGCCCTATTCTACAAGTGAGGCAAATGATTCTTGGAATAGACTAGTAACTGCTAGACATCACACGGCTCAAAACCCATGTCTTCAAACACTGTTTTACACTACTTCAGAAAAATCCAATTCCCAGGACACAAACAAGTTCATAGTTACCACACGCTGTGTAAGTTGTTCTAGACAATAGTTTTCAAACTTTTGGATTTCACAAAACATGAAAGCTAAAGGAAAAGTTGGAGAGGCCAACATGGAATTACCAGGTTTCCATTTTTTGTAGCAGAAACATTCTTTTTTATTACCACTTATCATCACGATCATTTTGTAAGAGAATAAAAATTCTAGAATTGATAATATAACATTGTATGTCAACTATACTTCAATTAAAAAAACTCTAACGCTGAGAACATAAGAAATACATAATCTCAGGATTAAGGACTATCCTTTAAATTAAATCAAATTAGACTTTTAAACCCATTATATTTTTCTTATTTTTCTTATACCAGGGACTTATGAGAACTTTTCTATGGATCACATTTGGAATACACTATTGTTTATTGGGGTTTGGGGATGGGGGGATATCCCAACACATTTTATGATAACCTTAATATCCTAATCTGAGAAAAATAAAATAGACCAATATAACAAATGAAAGCAGACACAAGTTCTAAATGAACAATTAAGCAGATAGAATTCAGACTTAGGTTAAAATAATAATAAACATTTATTATTTCAGGAATTTCAGGTTTATTTCAAGAATGGAAGATAGTTTCATTCCAGAAATTCAATCAATATAATTAGCCAATAATATGTTTGCATCAGCCAACCACTGCTACAATAATGCTGAATAACAGACCATTATAAAATCTCAGCAGCATGCAGTAATAAGCTTTGTTTGTGTGTCAGTGGGAGGGCCAGACGTTGGCTCATCTAGGCTAGCCTCAGCGATAGAAGCTCTGCTCCCATGTCCCTTATCTTCTTTGGACCAGTGGACTAGCAAAGGCATATGCTAGTCTTAATATAATCATCTCAATAAATACAAAATATACATTTGAAGGAAAAAGTCCATCTCTTTTAGCAAACTAACTTAAGATATTTTTTCCATTACAATAAAGAAAGCCTATCTTGATTTTAGCCATTATCACACTCAGTTCTAAGATACTAGATCATTATATTTTCATTAAAGTCAAAAACAATAAAAAATACAAGTTATCCCTTACCCAACACTGAAAACACCAGCCACCTCAATAAGAAAAGTAAAAGAAAAAGAGATCTAAATATAGTCCACATTTTTTTTGACTCTGGGGTTGGTTGTGTTCCAGAATTTAGAAGTTTTCATATTTTAGAAAAGTGAATTTACTACGTATCATGTAATAACAGAAGCGGATGCAGATTTCTATAATCAACAATATTTCCATAATAAAATGTATGAATATTAACAGGAAATGTAATCATAGAGACTACAAGCTGTCTCACATCCCTGTCAGTCAGACTTTAGTTCCAAACTTACAAGCTTGCCATTTTCAAAGTGAATTGCAGATAAGAGATTATGAACCATGATTAAAGAAGAAATCAAATTTTGATTACCAGTAGATTGCCTGCCTACAAAACCCCAGAGAATTAACAAGAAAATTATAATAGGAACTTATAAAGGTGATCACCTAGTAAAGACATCAAGTGCTTTTGTATATGCCAACAAAACTCAGAAAACATAAAGCAAAAGATAGTTTTTGTAATAGAAACAAGACCTTACAAAGCAAGGAGCCCAACAGAAGAGTATAGTTATTTTTTTGAAGCAAACTTCAAGACTTTACCAAAGCACATTAAATAAACTAAAAATAACTGTAAACAAATCCAATTTAATTTGATGGGAAGATATTATATGGTAGAGTTGTCAAGTCTTTCAGATTAAAATTATTAAAATGTATATGTTCAATGATATTCTCAATTTCCTACTAAGGAATTTTTTTGGAATTTCATAAAAATAATTACAAATTTCATCTGGAAAATAAACAAGAATAAATAACTAGATTTCAAAAAAAAAGGAATAGTGGAGGGACTTCCATCAACAAATAATATTAGTTCACAAGAATATTTACTACAAAGCTATAATAAAAAACAATAGTAATAATGTAGAAATAAATGATAGAAATATATATTTCTTTGTAGCTCACAATAGAGTCACTTTTGGAATGCTCAAAAATCCACCACAAATGTAATGGATAAGCTTGAGGATTGTTTTAATTCTGTGACTTTTGCCAAGAATATTTCACTTTCTAGACCTAAGTTACTACAGGTTGTCAGTCCTTTCAACCTATAATTTTTATCTTTATCTTAACTCAAATTATAGTCACCACCAAATTTCCTTCTTATTTTTTCTCCTGAGAAATTTTCAATTTTATGATATTTTCAAAAAGTATTGGAATCAATGTCTAGATAACAAAATGGTAATGTTGTGTCATTTTTTGCACTTTTATTCTAGACTTGTCTATCTAAAATATTGCTGACAATAATAAATCATGCAGAAAAGAAAATATCTCCTTATATGAGATTTTTTTTGTGATACATTCCCTTCAAGAGTAAAAAATAAAGGTATTATGAATGTCTATTCCAGATTTTGGAAAAATCAATTGGACCTAAGGTCATGACCACTTGCCTGCCCTACGGCCTTGGTAACGGCTACATTTGTCAATGGTTAAACCTCAGTTATAGGTAATGTTTGTTATCTATTCTCATTCTACCTTTTAAGGATTTCTCTCTTGATATAAAGTCAAAATTCAGCTACTAGAAGAACTTCACCATTTTGCGTCACAGATTGACAAAGCTCCATTTCCATCCTTGTTCCAAATAGTTGAAAAGATAGAGAAACCTCACAATGGGGTGGGACATTGGCAAGGCTTTTAAGATATTCACATCTCTTTTGAGATCCCAAGTTCTCCACTCAACGTTTTGCTGCAGGCTAGGCGCCAAACTGCTCAGGTGGATCTGCCAGGAAATAGAGAGCATCTACCAGACCCCTACGTGCAGTCCACTCACTGAAGTACATGGAGATGGTCAGGCATTTCAACTTTAAAAAACAATCCATACACAATTTTCCATCTGTGCTACAAAACATGATTTGTATAATGAAAATAAGTGACATCATGCAAAAGGTATAAAATTTGTGAAACAAGATGGTTTTCTTTTAAGTAGGGTTTGTTTGTGTTGGAACTGGAATTCAAAATACCCTGATAATGTTGGGCCACGGACCAAGTAATGAAAGAAACCAAATCAAGATAAATTCTGGCCAGTAGGATAAAAACTGAACTAGTGTAGGACAAGGAAGATGTGTTTTATGAGCGGTAATGTGGGGAAAATAGATGGCTGGGTTTGAGTCAGTGGTAATCTCAGCATGTGTCAACAGCAATATGACCTTGTAAGAGGGCAGACACGTGGTCTGATCCCAGCAAGGAAATGGTCTTGGGCCCTGGATCTCCCGCATTATGAGGGATAGAGGTCAACTCAAATGTGTGCAGAAGAATTGAAGCAGGATGGAAAGCCGACCTCAAACTGTATCATCTGAGAAAAATCCAGTAAACAAGTGATCTAGTAGAGAAGTCCAAATGGGAACATGAACATTGCCCTCCCACACATGGTGGCTCTGTTCTGCATGCTGCAAAGGCTGACAGGGAGACTCATGGCGACTCAGTGTAAGGAAATACTTCATCATTTTCAAAATAGCCCAGCGATGGAAACGTGGCCTTAGGAGTTCCATATCACTAGAGAAGCACAAACACAGCTGGGGGAAGATATCACTTCACAGGCCTTTTACAGGAATCAATGGGGAATTTGGACTAAATGACCTCTATCATCTCTCCCAACCCAGATTCTGTGATTCCTTTACTCTAAAACAAGTATTTAAAAGCAGCAGAGGGGCGCCTGGGTGGCTCAGTTGGTTAAGCATCTGACTCTTGATCTTAGCTCAGGTCTGGATCTCAGAGTCTTGAGTTCAAGTCCCACATTGGGCTCCACACTGGGCCTGGAGCCTACTTAAAAAAAAAAAAAAAAGCAGCAGAACCTGAAGGCACATCTGATATCTTAACTCCTTTCAATCACCCCGATTAATGTAAATTCTCCATTAATTGTGGCATAACACGGCATAGACAAAAAGCTAGCCAGCAATGAAGCCAGACAGGGTTCAAATATTGGCTCTACTACTTGCTGACTCAGTAGATGTGGATTAATTCTCTGGGAGCCTCAGTTCCCTGTAAAATGGGTATAAAACATGCACCTTGTGGGCAGTGTACACAAGGGGTCTAGCTCCAAAGAGATTCTCAATCCATAGCAGATATTGTCAGTATTACCATAGAGAAAGTCTGAAAATGATACTCCAGTTACAATAATGCAATATGGATTTAGCACAACTTGATAAAATGTACTGCCTTCAATTAAAAAAACCACTGACCAAATCAAGTAAGGGATGAAAAGGATTAAAATAATAACCTCATCTTTAAGGAACTGTACCAAACTTCTTTCTTCACAAGTGTAGACTCCTTCTAACTTTTGCATCTTTCAAAATTGCTTAAACACCTGTTTGTTTAAATCCTACAGAGGAGAGTGTAAATTGGTATCTTCCAGCTGGAAATAAACACAGCTTGACCAGTGGTGTGCAGAACCACAAGGGGTGGGTGGGCTGAGAAATGACAAAATGGTCTCAAAGGGCAGCTTCTTTTTCCACTCATTTCAGTCTCAACTAAGGGGAGGACTGATTTCTCAGCAGGAGGTACATTGTTTTACTTTCTGTAAGTTTTTTTTTTTTTTTTTTTTTTTTTTATCATGAAGTTCCTGGTGAAGAAATGTTTAAGAAAATCGAAATGTCCCAGAAGTTTAATTTTGCTTTTGTTTCCCTTGCCCAAGGAGACATATCTAGAATTACCATATGATCCACTATTTCACTAATTCCACTACTGGGTATTTACCCAAAGGAAATGAAAACACTAATTTTAAAAGATCCATGCACCCCTATATTTATTGCAGCATTATCTGCAATAGTCAAGGTATGGAAGCAACCGGAGTGTCCATCAATAGATGAACGGATAAAGAAGATGTAGTCTATATATACAAAGGAATATTACTCAGCCATAAAAAAGAATGAAATCTTGCCATTTGCAACAACATGGATGGATCTAGAGAGTATAATACTAAGGGAAATAAATCAGAGAAAGACAAATGCCATATGATTTCACCCATATGTGGAATTTAAGAAACAAAACAAAGGAAAAAAGAGACAAACAAAAAGACATACCCATAAATACAGAGAACAAACCCACGGCTACCAGAGGCGGGGGGATAGGGGGACTGAGGAAATAGGTGAAGGGGATTAAGAGTACACTTAACGATGAGCACTAATGTATAGAACTGAATTTTTATGTTGTATACCTAAAACTAATATAAAACTATGTTAATTATGCTTGAATAAAAAATTTTTTTAATTAAAAATTCCAAATGTTGCTATATTTCTTTCAGGGAAATAAGAAAAAGAGAAGGTGTGAGCATAATTTTTATTATTTGTGTTTACCAAACTCTGGTTGAAAGTAGCCATCTTGGTAATACAATATGTAAATACAGAGATTTCCTAAAACTTTCCAAGATCAGTTCTTTAAGTTCAACTGCAAGTACACAGAGCTGCATGGTATAGTGGGAGGACCTGTAGGCTCTACCTTAAAGACACCTAGGTTCTGGCTGACCTTGATTTGGGAGTCATCCCCTTTTCAAACATAAATAAATCATGTCACTCTTCTACTCAAAACCCTGCCAAGCCTAAAAGCCCAGAATTGTTACCATGTCCACCAGGGCCTGTGTGATGTGACTCTTCCCTTGCTATTGTCAGATCACATTCCCTGCCACTCTTTCCTCCCTCTATCCATTTCCTTTGAGTGTGAGTCCACCTCAGGGCCTTTGCACTTGCTTCTCTTTGCAGTACCTAGCACATGATGGACACACAATCAATATTCATTGAATGAATGAATTAAAGAATAACCCTGGACAAGACACATAATCCTACCTGTGTTCCAATCTGTAAATTTTCTAGAATATCTTTAACTTTTCCTCACGCTGTAATATCCTATGATTCTTCAGTTTCCTAAGCCAGTGTTCTCAATCATTTTTTAGGAAAAGGAAAGAAAAAGTTCTTAGCAAAGACTGGGTGGCTTATAAACAACAGAAATTTACTTCTCAGAGTTCTGGAAGCTGGGAAGTCCGAGATCAAGGCACCAGCAGATTCCGTGTCCAGTGACGTCCCCTTCCCAGTTCAGAGATGACATATTTCTGCTGTAACTCACATGGCAGAGAGGGTGAGGGAGCTCTCCAGGACCTCTCTTACAAGGGCATTAATCCCACTCATGAGGGCTCTGCTCTCATGACCTACTCACCTCCCAAGACCCCGCCTCCTAATGCCACAACACAAGGGAAGGGGGAGGGATTTCAACACACGAATTTTGAGGAGACACAGACATTCAGTTTCAACAAAATAGAGCAAGAGGCAGCTCATTCCTTTGATGTCACAAAAAGAATTCAGGACTTGGTTACTTGAAATATGGGATAATGCACAACCTTATTTCTGCAGCTGGCCAGCCAAAAGAGGGTTCTCAAAACGTCGGACCAGTCGGATTGTCCTCGGCTTGCGAAACCTTCCTTACCCTGGGTCACCGTTGTCATCATGTGCCCTCAATTACAACATACCCTGATTTCCCTAGTATGTTGAGTAACTTTAAACATTGGCCTTCCACAAATGGTTAGGGGGTACACCCACCCCTATCTCAGAGATGACAAACCTAGGAGCAGCCAGAATAAAAAATCTGACCACGAAAATTCTCTCTCTCGTGTACAAAACTGTAATTCCAGAGCCTAGAACACAGCAGCACATAAAGTATTTACTGCGCAGTGGTAGAGCGAGGGTTGAAAGCCGTGCGATCCTGGGTTAAAGCCGGTTCTTTTTTTTTTTTTTTTTTTTCCCCACTCTGCCCTGTGGCCTCCCAGTACGCTCTTGGTCAGGAAGGTCAGAGACAATTCACGTGAGGCAGGAGGGCCCCAGGCTTCTGAAGGCTTCTTCATCAATTGCCTCTAGGGCTCATTTGGAGCCAGAAAATGTTTATCTGCCTGGACTCAAGAAATGGGAGAGCACAGTTTTAAACAAACAAACAAACAAGACAAAGCACATCAGCCTGAGTGCTCCGGAATTCGAGTTTCAAATCCTGCCTCTGACTCTTAACCACCCAGCACTTAGGCTCCCGGAAGGTCAGTTTTCTTATCTACACGATGGTGTGATCGGTCTCTTCCCCTGAGGGTTCCTGAGAGCCGGGGCCGGGGCACGACATACTACCTGGCGCTTAGTAGGCCCGCAGGTTTTGCATTCATTCTAAAACGCTAACGAAGAGGCCTGATGTCTGTGGATCTCACCGCCCATCTGCTGTGCCGGCCGGGCTCACTCAGGAGGCGTGTTACCGCTAGAGGCCACCGAGCTAGCAGGAAACGGCCCGCAACCCGGCCGCCTGCCGGAGCCCGAGCCCGAGCCCGAGCCCGAGCCGGAGCCCGAGCCGGTGGCCTCCCCCTACTGGCGGACTTGTAGAACTGCATGTGTGATCATCACGCGGGTCTGTGCGAGAGCCTTCCAGGGACCAGCGGTCCTCTGGGGATCTCGAAGCGGACCTAGGCTGCAAGGAAAGAATTCTATCTCATGCTGTGATTAGGTGGCCGGCAGCATGAGTATTTACAATTACATCAGCCTTGCACCAGCCACAGAGAGACAACAATCTCCCCGTGGAGTTCCTAACAACACTGGGTTCTAGGCTTGAATCACAACGATCAGAGATCTCTCTCAGTGTTTTTATTAATCCACTGAGATGGAAACTTCCGGCAGCCTCACTGTGTAAGTTTAGCAGGAGAGTAAGTTTTATTTGCCTTGCTCATGGAAAGGATATTTATTTTTATTTATTTTTTAAGATTTATTTATTTGAGAGAGAAAGAGAGTGGGGAGGGGGGAAGGGGCAGAGAGCGAGGGAGAGAGAATCCCAAGCAGACTCTGAGACCCTGAGAGAACATAAACTGAGCCGAAAGCAACAGTGGGACACTCAACCGAATGCGCCACCCAGGCACCCCAAAGATACTTATGCGCATATGTCATATACAGGCTTGTCCCCTGTTCCTTTCCTGACACTTGTCTAAAGGAAGGTGAAATCTCTTGGAGATATCCGGGCAGGCATTACCAGGAAAGGAAGTCAGAAATGAGAACTTGAGGTCCATCCCCTGTGTATGTCCTTAACACAAGACAGAAGTATTTACTGTCCATACTGAATACTATTTTTAGAATTTTCTGTTTTAGATTGAAAAATCTTTAACAGCAAAGATGGAATTCAACGATCTAACACTTAATTCAATAAAGGTCCCATTTCCAAAGGCTGGTCTCAATGGGCATTAGCATGACCATATAATTTATGACACAAACAGGCGTTTTTGAGAGTGAGAAGGGGTGTTAATAATTATGATAAACAACAGACATAAACTGATGAGTCTGTGATCACTTTGTGCTTAATTGTGCTTAGAAACCATCCCACTAAAATATTCACTATCTTAACATTTTACCTTAAAAAAATCTCTCCTTAGAAAATTTCTTTACTTAGGGGCGCCTGGGTGGCTCAGTCTTTAGGCGCCTGTCTTCAGCCTCAGGTCATGATCCCAGGGTCCTGGGATCGAGCCCCGCATCGGGCTCCCTGCTTCTCCCTCTCCCACTCCCCCTGCTTGTGTTCCCTCTCTTGCGGTGTCTCTCTGTCAAATAAATAAATAAAAATCATTTTAAAAAAAAGAAAATTATTTTACTTAAAAATTATTTGTGCTTTTCTATACAAACAGGACTGGCTTGGTTCCCAGGACAAGTTGGTATCTGCCTCCTTAGACATGGGTGGAGTGTGTGTGTCTCTCTCTCCCTCCCTTGTCTGTTAGCCCTGTGAGCCATTTCTTCAAGCAGAGCCTCTCTGGTGACTACATTCTTCTAGACTTCCTCCTCTGACCTCCCAGGCAGGCTCTACACAACTACACGTGCCTTCTCTCTGTAATTGCTTTAAAATGCCTCTATGTTACTGCCATTTCAAAAAAAAAAAAAGTTTCCTATTCTAAACAACACCTGCAATCCATTTTCACAAGAATGAAAACGACCTATCAATTATTCAATTAATGGCCCCCTAAAAAGTAAAATTTTGCTTCTTTAATAGGAATGCAGAAATAGAGACAGAGATAGCATGTTGACTCGGTAGGTCTGGCTGCTGGAGACAAGAAGCAGATGCCCTGGGTTGTTGATATATGTCAAGTCACAGGAGGGCACACCTCCACTCGGCTCATTTCCTACGAACAATAGAGTGGGTATATTTGCTGGAAAGTCCCGCTGAAAGGAAATGAGCATTATGGCCGCGCTTGAACATTACACATTAACATTCAGGCTAAATGAGGAAATAGAAAGGAAGTAATGGACAAAGAGAAGACCAATGACAAGCACCACACTTCATTGTTCTCTCTGCCTCGTGGGCCCACGATTCTAAAAAATTAGAATGTTTGTTATCAAACAAATCGTCTTGATTCTTCAAACTCCTCCCTGATTACTTCAAGTGGGAGGTGATCTAGACACGTAACAGGGAAGTAAAAAATAAAAAATAAAACCTTTCTGGACTGAAAAAAATAGAGCGTTTTAAAGTTTTCTTGGCTATGTCTTTTCTTTTTTGAACAAGAGGCATTTCTACTTTTGTTCTCACCCATTTGTTCAAAATAGAAGGTTCTAACAGGGCAACAACTTAAAAAAAAAAAAAATTTCCTCCAGGGCTACTAGCTTGGAGAGAAAAAGAGCTTCAGTGAGGTGGTAGCTGGGTTGTGAGAAGCTTACAACCAGCATTCCAAGAGGAGTCCGACAGTCTGCAAGGCATTTTTAAAAACAGCTCTAGATTTCCCTTAACAGCCAACCCCAATCACCCACAAATGTATTTATTACATGATTTCATCAGTTATTCCAATAACAGCTTCTGCATATCATTGCTTTAAAAAAAAAACAAAAAACAACTAA
Organism: Neomonachus schauinslandi; assembly: GCF_002201575.2. Taxonomy (NCBI): domain Eukaryota; kingdom Metazoa; phylum Chordata; class Mammalia; order Carnivora; family Phocidae; genus Neomonachus; species Neomonachus schauinslandi. The sequence goes on from NC_058407.1 coordinate 66,057,431, forward strand.
CAATCAGGTTGGTCGGAACATCACTGTGACTTATACACACACTGGGTCTCTCTTTCCCTCCTCTACCCCTCTTGGCCTGCCCTGAAGCACAAAATGTTCAGTGAGCAGGACCCGTCATTATTTCTCTAGGGACCCTGAACACTGGACTTCTGTTTACAAGTTCAGTTCCCAAACACTCAACCCACAGTTAAACCCCTATTAGTTAACTTGGGCTCCATGAATACACCATACACGGGTTCCCTTATTTTCTGGTAAAAACAAAGTTGAACAAAAAATAAAAGATTTGCAAATGTTTTTTCTCATAAATAAAAAGGTGTTACCCAAAAAAGCGTCTTGTTTAGAGGCACAGAGGTGGTCAAGAAAAAAATAATAAAATAAAGCCTTCTGAGCACTGAAATGCAATTTTGCATCCAAGCAGGGTGGAAGGTTTGATGTCAGTGCACATAGGCATTATAATTATAAATTAGCTGATTTCTCCTGGGTCCCGCCAGGCACGAAGAACATTTGGCCATTTTGTGTCCATTTACCTGGAGTCATTACCGAGGAAACAAGCTTATGTTCCTCACTTAGCATGTTCTTTTCAAAGCGGTAGGAGTGGTTCACTAAAAGAGCCTTTTGTGAAGCCATGAAACTTTTGCTAGTCGTGTAAATTTTACCCCACTAATTGCGAAATTCCTTTTGGAGTGTATAGGATTTCCTCAAAGTGAAATACCCTCATTCAGTGATTTGATACAAAGGACATACCATGTTAAATTTCCCGTAAAATCTAATAAATCAAGGAGGGAAGTAAAATCCAGGACTGAGTCTTTGCCTCCTTATGAGGTGAGGGGAAAATTGCTCCCTTTCTTGTAGTGTAGTTAACCCTTGACTCACCAATGTCATCTCACCTTGCAGTACTCATGTCCAAAAGAATGGCTGACATCAGAAAGGATGAACACCCACCATTTGCACTGACATGGATGGAACTGGAGGAGATTATGCTAAGTGAGTAAGTCAAGCAGAGAAAGACAATTATCATATAGTTTCATTCACATGTGGAACATAAGGAATTGCGCGGAGGACCACAGGGAAGGGAGGGAAAGCTGAATGGGAAGAAATCAGAGAGGGAGACAAACCATGAAAGACTCTGGACTCCAGGAAAAAAACTGAGGGTTCCAGAAGGGAGGGGGTTGGAGGGGATGGGGTAACAAGGTGATGGGTATTAAGGAGGGCACCTGTGGTGATGAGCACCGGGTGTTATATGCAACTAATGAATCACTGAACACTACATCAAAAACTAACGATGTACTATATGTTGGCTAACTGAGCAAAAAAAAAAAAAGAAAAGAAGGGCTGAAAGCATGGCTAGGCTCACTTTAGGCTATTAAACTGCGATATTTAAAATTAATTTAATTTGTTTTAATTTTTAAATCATACTTGTCATGTTGAAAAAACAAACCTGAAATTGTATGAAATGTCCTTCTGTCAAATTTAAGCCCTCCTATGGAAATGTCCATACGACTGGGTTGTGTCCTTACCTGTAGGTCAGCTGAGGGCCGCCCACTCTGACTGGAGTATCTGAGCGCGTTGGAAGGACAAAGAGGCTATGAAGGTAATTCTGATCTAGGACTGATGGAATAACCCCAACTAAGGCCCTCAGCCCCTATAGAACTTCCCTTTAATGACAATCCTACTTGATCGCATTTTTCTGTCTATAGCCAGTTTTCTATTTATTCTACTCTGCTTAGTGTAAGTAACTGTTAATGGCCCTAATGGTGTCTCTGGCTGTAAAGAGATAGTAAGTATAACTGGCCATCACTTAACAGCCATGCCTATCTGCTAAGGGATAGCATTTTATAAATGACATTTTCTGACTGTTATGCCTCAAAAGTGGGTTCTTCCTCCCTATCACCAAAAAGAAATTAAAACTTTCTGGAAAAATCTTTCTCCCTGTATCCAATACAGCACAGCCCGCCTCTGAAAAGGAAAACAATTCAAATATGACAACTTCCCAAATTTGTGGGTGAAGCTCTGTTTTTGCTTAAGAAAAAAAGAAATCTGTGAACATTTCTGATTGTCTCCAGTATAGAATTTTCCTTTAAGCCCCAAGACAATATATGTGTTGGCTTACGTGACAAAGGCTTTCCCGAGGGAGATCATATCCCAGTTCTGGTGAAAATATTAGCTTTCCCTTATAAGAACTGGGAGAGCCAAAAAACAATCTCTTTGCCCGGAGCCAGTGCCCTTCACCCAAGCGTATTATTATTGTAGTAATCCATTTCCTAAAAAAAAAAAAAAAGAAAGAAACCAACATTTGATCAAAATTAAGTTAAGGTATCTCATAGTCTGGAGCCTCTACTGCTTGGTTTCATTCTTTACAAGTCCATATTTGACCCAAAGTTCTAGGAGATTAAGATACCTGAATGAAAACACGTCCTTGCTGATATTGCAAGCTTTCCAGCTATGTAGACCTAGAAACTAGTCTCATAGAGTTAAAGGATTCTTAAAGTTTATCTCATCTTATGGAGAAACTGAGGCCAGAGAGGTCAAACATCTTGCCAAAGGGCATGACTAAGCGATACCAAGAACCAATCTCTCCTGCCTCGTCGTCCAGAACTCTTCCCATTACTCCATATCTCCACTATTTAGGTCAGTATTCAATTTATGAACCATGGCAATATGTACCCCCTCTCTATTTTCACAAGTATTCTAACATTCAACAAACTTATATAAAACATATTTAGTAACTAACTAGCATTTAGGAAATTATCATCTTACAAAAAAATTAGTATTTGGTAAATCAAACCATCTAGTTTTCTGATATATTATATCCCTTCAATCAAGGCTCTAAATCTAGAAGAAATTCAAGCACAAAGCCGGAAAAATAAATTAGCAAGGTGGGCCCCACTAAATATGGCAGGCCTCAAGGCAACTGTTCCAAGGGGTGGGTAAGAGAGCAGCCAATCAAGAGCGCCCATTGAGGGGCAAAGAAGCAGTGCAAGAATGAGGCAGAGGTGGATATTCAGAGCCAGAGACCCACCCCTGTGCTCAGGTTAACTGCCCAGCCTGCACAGGGCTAACAACCCTCAAAACAGCTCTGCCAAAAGCTAGCAACAAACACAATAATGCCCAAGAACATTTTTGTTTTGACCGTATTCAAATTACTAGAAATTTCTGAACAATGTCCCCCCTCCAGCCCCTACCTTCAGCCATTAAATAATTCACACTTACATAACCACCCTGTGACATTTCAATAGCCCTTTTATATTTCACCAAAACCTATTTTTCCCATTTTCCAAGGTGAATTATGAAAGCATCTTAAGGCACATGACTCAAACATTGAAAGTCGTATTATAATTGAAGACACTACGTAGCCAAGCCAACTCCCACTGCCTTTTGCACCCACGGACACACACATATACCATTCCCTAAAATATGTGGAGCTTTTTAAACAACTGAAAAGGAAAAAAAACAAAACAATTGCAAAAAAACTGGGGAAAGTAGTTTGTGTCCATCAAGTGTAGAATCACTCAGGTAGATCAGACTGTGAATTCATCACCAAGGTTTACAGAACATCAACCGGGGCCAAGGTATCACTGTTATAGCTGTATTCCTCAGGGCACTTGAGTTCTCTTTTTTAAAAACAGACCTACCCACTGAGCATTAAACCTAAATACCACACTGGTGGTTCCTTTAGAGAAAAAAAAAAAAAAAGCCAACTACCAGATGTTCATGGGAATCCCTCAATTACCCTGGAAAACACAGCCCTTAACCATACCACAAGGTTTCTAATACCTGCTCCTCCCAAACTCTGGATTCTAAGTGCCCCTACTGTGTGTTCTTAATTCCCTCTGCTCTTCCTATGACAGAACTTATCCAACTGTGTTTTAATTGCCTATGTCTGAAATTCCCATTAGACCATAAGCCCCGTGAGGGCAGGAAACATGTTGTCTCATTCGCCATTGTATCTTTAGAACTATCACCGTGACAATTCAACACGTACATGAATTCATTCAACAAATGAGGCAGAGGTGGATATTCAGAGCCAGAGACCCACCCCTGTGCTCAGGTTAACTGCCCAGCCTGCACAGGGCTAACAACCCTCCAACCAGCTCTGCCAGACCTACTTTATTACCAGGCTCTCTCTGTTCTGTGTGTTAGAGATACAGTACGAAAACAAAAAAGATCAAGTTCTCAGGTCTCGTGCAGATGATATTGTAGCAGAGTTGTGTCAAATGTCATTCAGTTGCCTGTCTCAGATTCCCGTCACCCAGTCAGCACATCCCCTCCCTATTTCCATGTACTGGCTCCCAGCTCCCAGTTGCTCCCATTCCCAGGAGAACCGCCCTCAGCTGAGGGGCACAGCCTCAGCCAGGAAGTCACAATGCCCTCTCCCTAGTCCACAGCCAGTGAATACTTCATAGGGCACAAAAGGCCAGCTCTTTGTCTCCCAGTACCACGCACGCACCAAAACTTCTTTCCCGAGACTAGACTTTGCCTGACACCACCCACTTGCCTGACGGCTCTACCTCATGCTCTCCTGCTTCCCTCCCTCCCTAGCAGGTCTTTCCTGAACAGCATTCCCTCAGGATGCGTTTGAATCCTACCCTCAGCTTTTGCTTCTAGGAAACCCAACCTAGCGCAAGAAGGGAAGATGGTAATAAGCAAGTACACATGTAAATGTACACCATGTCAAATGGTGATCACTGGTTTGGAAAATAATGCAGGAAGGGAAAGATGGAGGGGTAAACTGGGAGAGATGAGTCCCATTTCAGATAAAACGGTTAGTGAAAGCCTTCTCCAATAAGATGACATTGGCAGAGACCTACAGGAAGTGGAGACGTGAGAAGTGTGAAAGTCTGGGCATGAACGTTCCAGGCAGAGGGAACCGCACAGGGAGGAGCACGTGTGCTTGTCACAGTTGAAGAGCTAGAAGGAGGCAGGAATAAAGCAGCCAGGGGGAAGGTGGGACGAGTGTGGCCATAAGCAGTTGGTTGGATGTTGGCATTATTAAAGAGGACTATAAGAGGGCCTCCTCGTTCCCATTTCAAAGTCATGGAAGTACGAACATTGAAATAAGGAGCAAGACCTGAACAGGGACAAAGCCATCTGGTAAGACTGAGTCTGTTGTTGAAATGGTATGGATGAGAAAATGTATATATGAACTTTATAATGATATGATGAAAGTGCAAGATTACAGATATCCTAGTAAAAATGAGCAAATAAAGGAGAGTAGGGTTCTCGATTCCATATTTTTTCATGAGGGTTTTTTCCCCTCTTCTTTAATGCATACCTTCCTTCCACCTGTATTCTGTCCATGCTAATCTGGGATGTGACTTCCTCTTATCAATTCTGAATTATTATACTACTATTATCTCACCACTTTGGTGATATTAATGTAAATTATGACCAGCCATATTTATGGGAAGGAACTGAATCATACTTTTTTTGTCTCTTCTCCTTCTTTCCCTTCTCTTCCTTTTTCCTCTCTTTTGCTTTTTCTCTTCTTTTCCATATTCTCTCCTTCTCTTGCACTTGGGAAATAGCTGCTTTAGTAAACCAATACAGATTGGCGGCATACTTACTCAAGGACGGTCCTTCCTTCTGTCACCTGACGCCAATCAGGACAATAACTACCACTCAACACAAACTATTATTAACAAAAAGCAAACCAGAACCTACAGAGTAATCCTCCAAAAAAAAAAAAAAAAGTATATTAGTACAGTCTGGGGTTGCTTTGCTTATCATCATTCCACCATATGGACAAATTTCTTTTCTACCTCTTTGTGGATAATAGCACTCACATGAAGAGTGATTCCACGGCATATGCATCGTCCTTCTAACAGTGGCTAAAAAGTAAGACGTTTTCTGCATGCTTGACACTATGCTTATCAATTTACATGTATCATCTCGTTGAAACTTTACAACAACCCCGTGAGGCGGTTATCGTTATTACCCCCATTTTACCCGTGAGAAAATGAGGCATTGAAGTAATGTAACTTGTCCAGGGCCATTCAACTAGTCCTTGGCACATCCAGGAATGCAGCCAAGGTTGAATGAGTCCAGAACAGGAGCTCTTGAATTCCACTCTACACTGCCCCCTGCCTCATTACATCAATTCACAGTGTTTTGCTTCTATTTCCATCTACCTCTACCTCTCCCCCTGCTCTCTGAGCTTCCTGAGAGTAGGAACTAAATTTTACTCATCTTTGCCCATCAGGCACAGTAACAGGGTCCCAATAAAGTATACCTCTGTTTTTCCCACTTGAGTTCCAAACTAAATGAGGTATAAGACAAAAGAGTAAGGCCGACATAGATAAAAATATCAGCTTTGTTACTGAGAAAGACCAGGCTGGAGGAGGACCCATGGGCTTCCTGAGTGCCAAACCCCAGAATTAGCCATACTGATCCCCCCAGTCATGGACAGACCCAGGAAAACCATGGGCTTCCCTCTAAATTTAGCACTTGGAGGAGCAGACCGTAATGTATGTGGAGAGAGAAAATGGCCTATCCACACCTGGCTGATAGCCCTTATCTCGATATTATCAAGTGGAGATCACCTAGAGTGACTAATGGCAGTCTTTCCACAGAAAAATAGGAAGCCCAGACCGAGGAGGTTCCAACTGCCTCCCCTAACCTCAGTACCTGGAACTCAATGTTCTCGAATTGGTTAGACAGGAGGGTTGTACTGAGGATAAAGAACAGCTTCAAAATAAGCTGTGCAATATGATATGTAAGTAATCAGCACTCGGAAAGCAGAGAGTCCAAATCCAGAGCAGATTTAGGGAGAGAACTCAGGTTTCTTAATTCCTAGATCAAGTGTATAGTCCACCTGTTCACAGAGGGATGCTCCCTTTTTAAGCTCAGGTTTTTACTGAGAGTTGCATTGGGCTGGATGGAGGCCAGGACATCCTGGCACATCTTCTGGGTCCTAGGGGTGGGGTACGCACAGAAGTCCCAGCAAGCCTGAAGCCATCACTGAGAACGGGAGCCCCATGAGAACCAGAACACTGCCAGCCGGGAGGTAAGCACGCAGGTGACACTCTGTGGTGAGGTGGCAGCGACATGGCCCAGAGCTTTCAGAGAAGGAGAGAAGCAACAGAGCAGACCAAGAGTGGAGAGTCGCACTGGCTACCCAGGATGCTTCTCTTTCCCACTGGAAGACACTGCTCGTGCCCAAGACCTCTCTGAGCAGCGGGATGTTTATAGAATCGTAGAATCTGCTCCCTACCATCCCATCCACCCTCTTTCCTTAACCATGTCATTGAATTCATATGTGTCAATATTTTTACTGTGGGTGGGGGAGAGCTGTTGAAACCAGAACCTATAAGTTAGCCAGCCAAAGCAAAATAGCATAGCCATGCACAGAATTTGAGTCTTCTTGGACAGACAGTCTATACTCAAAAAAAGTAATCTTTTGCTTAAATTGTCAAAATTGGCTCTTCTAGCTCTAAATATATTAAATTTTGACTTTCCAAATTGCTCTGGCTCTGTTGACCCAGGGGAGTTGTTCTCTGCTGCCAAATAAGAGGTGGGGAATAAACACAATCTCGAGAACGAAAAGTTGGCACCCTCTCACCATGAACCCAAGTGTTATGGCCTAACCCTTACCACTAGATTTTGTGCAGAGATCTGGGTGAAAGAACCAGCCAAAGCTGTTTTATCAATCAGCTATTTACTTCTGTGGACATTACTTTAGAGATTCTATCCTATCCAAATAACACTGAAGGTAACCATGTAATCAGAATCAAATTAAATACCAACAATGCCCCCCCCATACACCCCTCATACATTTATCACCCTAATAGTCTAAGCCTGTGCCCCCCAGCATGGTGGTAAAGTGTTCCTGCAAACAACCACATCCTTATCTATTCTGGTGTGTTTTGCACACATAAAATCAGCGGCCAGGAATCAGAGATTTCCCTGGTGGCCCCGACTCTATCACAAATAACCCAGTGAGGATCAGGGAAAACCGGACCAAGGATGACTCAGTAAAACCCATTGTCTACGGAGAGACATCAGAATAGGTCCAAATGGCAGTAACATTTGTGTAGAAGGAGCATGGGTCTATAAAATGTTATCTCTGGAGCTAAGCTGTTCAAACAAAAAGATAAAATCTTGAAATAATGGTTAAATGGATGTAATCTGCTCTGAAAGGTTCCAACCCTGTCTGTGATATCATCCAAGGCCAAGTTAAACCAGGCGCGATGGGAATGATGCTATCTCTGCCTGGTTCTGTCTAGACAAACACAACCACCTAAAAAAGCATTAGGGTCCAGGTCAGTTGTTGACCGGAGATAATCTCTAAAACCATGGAGGCAACAGCAAAGCTGTTTCTCTGCTCACCTTTCAGCAAGACAATAAATGTCAGAGGCTGCGCTTATAGCCCCTGGGGTTAAATTTCACATACCTGATAAGTTCAGGTAAATAAAGGTGACTGATGGCATTCTGATTTGGCTTTAAAGAAGGGAGATTAAGTTATTTTCCCAGGACAAACTGCAGAACCCAGAAGTTATTATTTTGAAGATACAAAGAAGGAATTGATCTAAGGGAAAGTGCTAGGTAATCAAATAACAACATCAGTGTTAGAAACTAATTTAACATTTTCACTTCACCAAACTCTCCACATTGGGTTTCTCTTGCCCCCTGACTAAAGTGTTTTTTGGAGTTACACAGTTATCAGAGTCACTCAACTGCCAAAATAGTTAATCTTGCATCCGTTATCCAGATTAACTAGTGGTGTTGGTAAACTTTGGTTTGTGGTCCTTTAAATTAGCTAACATTGGAGTGGAAATCAAAATCACAATGAAAAAATGTCAGAGAAAGTTACCTATTTTCCTCAAGAATATTTACATATAATTACCTATCTTCTGAAATAAAAAGCCTATTTTTGAAATAAAAAAATAAAAATTTATTCTAAAAACCTAGCACCTTAAAATGATACAAAATAATTTATTTAAAAAAAAAACTCTTTTAAGATTTACTTATTTATTTGAGAGAGAGAGAGGGAGGGCGCGCACATGAGTTGGGGGAGGGGTAGAGGGAGAGAGAATCTTCAGACTCCCCGCTGAGCACAGAGCCTGACATGGAGCTCAATCTCACAACCCTGAGATCATGACCTGAGCCAAAATCGAGAGTCGGGTGCTTAACCTACTGAGCCACCCAGGTGCCCCAAAATGATACAAAATAATTTCTAAAGGCACTGTCAGTATTATTAAAAATATTAAAGTCAATAAAGGTAGTTTAAAAAAAAGAAGCGTCAACACTGGATGTTTATACAAAAAATTAAATAAAGCTCAGAGAACACATTTAAGCTTTAAGGTAAAGTATAGGAGGAACTAATGGGGAGATCCTGGTCTCTAGTACCTCCCTCTTTTCTTACTCCCTCCCATGAAGGACACCTAAAGCACCTCCTAATAGCCAAGGTTAGAAAATTATAATACAGGGGTGCCTGGGTGGCTCAGTTTGTTAAGCAACTGCCTTCGGCTCAGGTCATGATCCTGGAGTCCCGGGATCGAGTCCCGCATCGGGCTCCCTGCTCAGCGGGGGGTCTGCTTCTCCCTCTGACCCTCTCCCCTCTCATGCTCTCTGTCTCCCATTTTCTCTCTCAGATAAAATAAATAAAAAAAAAAAAATCTTAAAAAAAAAAGAAAATTATAATACATTTTATACTTGTTTGTTTTAAAAAGCAAACAAATAGGCCAACACAGACATAGAGACTTTATCACACAAACACGAGAAACGTCCATGACCTGAGGTGGTAAGGCATGACTCATCACTTTTCTCCCTCTAGATGCTCCCTAGATTCATTTCTGCACGATGCAAACTTCTCTGCCATCTCAACCCAAGAGTAAAATTTTAACCCCCTTTCTCGACACCGTGTCCAACAACTAGGTGCTTTTCGGCCTCCTGGCTCCACTGGGAATTGGCTTAAAGGGAGAAATGTGCTGCTCACTGTCTTCTTGGTGATATGGATGAAAAGAGTGAGATTTTAGGGAACTGACATTATCCTGGGAACCGTTTCTTATGTAAACCACCTCACACCTATCAGGGCAATGGCCAGCAACAATCTTGGTGCTCACTTTTATGGGAAACAGAATTTCCTGAGTGTCCCCACTCACAAAAGGGGGAGGCAAGGCTTCTCCTAAACTTTAATTTGCACACCAAAGCTGTTTGTCACTTAAGCATGCTTACCAACCTCATTTCTGGAGAGCAAGATCAATAACATTTCAGCTTTAGCCGACAACCCTGTACCCCATGTCTCTTGACTAATATTATCCACGCAGTGAGTGACCAGTGCCTCTCCTGTCCTCCCTACAAGCTTTCCCAGTCACGGCCCCCCGCCACCTCACCCGACTCCCTCCCAAAGATGGCTGAAGACCAGCTTTTCTTGGTTCCCTTTAACCCCAACGATGTGCAGCACTGGTAGGTCAAAAGGACCAAAGGTGCCTTCTCTAAACTACCAACTGGCACATCCGTTCATCCCCAAACTCCAACTTTGGAATGGTTTGAAGAGGGTACAAGAGAATGGAGGAAATAAAGCCATCTTAAAGCCTGGCCATTGTGACGGCCTCTCTGCCCTTTCACATACGGGACGTTCCGAGGTGTGACGCTCCCCCCGAGACACCATGTCTGTGGGAGTTGGTAGCCAGCCAGTGTGGGAATGAGAAGTGTTTCGAGACCAGCCTCAGTGTGGTTGTCCTGCAGTGACTTCGCACGGAGCCAAAGCATCGCCTTCCCTGACTCCGAACAGATGGCCCCGCTCTCAGCCACACTTGAAACTCTATCCTCCCCCTCCTTCCCTTAACATCCCTCCAGACCTCCACAACCGGATGAAACGCTCCCTCTGCTTGGCCTCCATTGCATTTCCTACTGCTCATGATATTTTAAATATTTAATTCACATTATATAAATGTGTGATCATTTAATGTTCCTATTAAATGGTAAAAAAGAAAAGTTTTTTTTTCTTCTTTTCCTTTTTTTTTTTTTTTTTTTTTTTTTTTACCTCCACAGCACCTAGTGCTATGCCCTGATCTGATAGGAACACAAGTATTTGTTATACTGAACAGAGACAATACACTTGGCCTTCCACCATCATGGGTATGTTGCTAAGATTAATGTTTCTATCTATCACTCTAAAAGAGTTGAGGGCTGCCTGGGTGGCTCAGTCGGTTGAGTGGCTGCCTTTGGCTCAGGTCATGATCCTGCGGTCCTGGGATCGAGCCCCGCATCCGGCTCCCTGCTCAGCGGAGAGCCTGCTTCTCCCTCTCCCTCTGCCTGCCACTCTGCCTACTTGTGCTCTCTCTATCTCCCTGTCAAATGAATAAATAAAATCTTTAAAAATAAATAAATAAATAAAATATTTGAAAGCCTCAAAAAGGGATATTCTAATAGAACCCAGTGTAAAAATTATGAGTTAGGATTCAATTTGAGCTTTTATGCATTTTTTTTTCCTAAAGGAAGGATTATTTAGACCAAAAACCTAGCACTTAAGGACTTCCTTACATAGGCCACTAGATGTAGGCAGAAATACGTAATATGATAAGGCAATATTTAAATTATTAGTAACAATTAGCCATGGGAGAACAGAGTGATTTTCTTTCCCTGCCACTGAAATGTACATGCTGTCCTTCTAGAGGGTGATTATGTACCATGCCATTGAAATCCAACTGCCCCACCTCAAAAATTCAGTGTTTTATGATATGGAGGCTCCTCACCAGTATCTTAAATTTCTCCCTCTTTCTCATCCTAAGAACTGCCCTGTCATTTTCATCAGGCTTTTGTTCCAGGGACTCATCTGGCTCAGCTCTGCAGACAGGTGCAGCCAGCAAGCTCGCCAAACGGCAGGAGCCAGATCCTGGAAATTCGAGTTAGAGAATGACACACAAACCCATCATACCCAGGCTGACTGTGGTTATCAGAATCACTGAGTTGCCAAAATAGTTCGTTTTGCATTCATTATCCAGATTAACTAGTGATGTTGACGAACCTTGGTTTGCGATCCGTTAGTTCACTAGAAGATGCAAAGCCAAAATAGCAAATGATAAATGTCAGAGAGAGTTACCTGTTTTCTTCAAAAACAAAGAGCTGTAGGCACTTCAGCAAGTGATTCCAGTGAGGGTGACAGAGAAATGAGTCGCAGAATCGTGCTTCTTCTGTCATCAGCTTCCGATGTCTTCGCCTCTCCCATCAGGGCATTCCATCCACACTTCCTTGGCCCAAGACGGAGTGTGATGGTGCCTCCATGTCTGCCCAGAGATGACATGTGGTGTAGTTAAAAGCATACCAGATCTGCATTCAAATCCCTCTCCAGCACACGGACTCTATAAGGATATTGATACTTATTTTCTTTAGTTGAGTAATATATGAATACATGCTCATTTTAAGCAACCCAAACAACACAGAACAATATTAGGAAAAGAGTGAGTCCACCTTTATTCTCATCGATCTCATGCTCCTCTCCAGAGACATATTCCCAGTGGAACATTATTTTTCTTTAGAGAGGGAGGGGGGGGGGCAGAGGGCGAGGGAGAGAGAATCTTAAGCAGGTTCCACACCCAGCGGGGAGCCCGATGCGGGCCTTGACCTCACAACCCTGAGATCATGATCTGAGCCAAAATCAAGAGTCGGGTGCTTGACTGAATGAGCCACCCAGGCACCCCTCCCAGTGGAACTTTTGGTGCATGTCCATCCAGATCTTTTCCTGTGTGTGTACATATACACATTTATATAACCATTATATATATAAGCAAAACCTATGATCTATCTATCTATCAAATCATTTTGTAAATACTCCTCAGTGGTTTCCTGTAATTCCCCAACAACATGCTTTAGAGTTCCCTGTTTGTGGGAACTGTATGTATTTCCAGTATTTATGTATTCCCTCAGTAAGTTATTTAACCTCTGGGCTTCAGTTCAGGGCTCTTCTTTGTAAGACGAGGATATTATACGACACCACTTTCAGAGGCTTACAGAGTGTGTAAGAAAGAAGCCATACACAGAGCAGGGACTCACGGATTCCGTCCCGGTGAGCACTACCTGAAATCCACATCCTTATTTGTTGTTTATGTATTTATTTTCTGTCTTCAACCCCACTGGCAAATATTAGCCTTGAAGGCGGGGTCTGTGTCTTTTTAGTGCTGTGTCACCAGGGCCTAGACCAGATTTGGTGTATAGTATGAGCACAATACATGCTTGCTAGCTGGCTAGCTAGCTAGCTTCTCAGCCGATGAGGACTAGTACTCATCAGTACTGGTCCAGCCCCAAACTGCAGGCTGAGCAGCTGAGCAGGAATCCCCAGGTGATGGGGCTTTGCTAGCCTACTGACAGCATATAGGTGGTCAGCCCAGGGTTGCCTGTCGGGAAAGAGTACATAGCCAAAGGCAGAGGCAGATGGAGCAGGTCAGGCAAACATACTATGAGACACGAAAGAGATGGGGCATGAGCAGGAAGGTGATGTCAGAACATGGGGCTGAAAGGGGATGCCTAACAGTGAGACTCCAGCTGAGCTGGCTGATTGTTTTCCACCCCATGGGTGGGAAAGGCCTAGGCCACAGATATAAGCAGGGTCAAAATTGGAAGCACTCTGACAGGGAGCTCCCCCTCTCATCTTTAGGAGGTAGTACCTGGTTCAGAGGTAGCAGGAGAGCTGCCTGTGGAGGGAGTCCAGAGTCCTGCATGTCAGAACTGAAGGGGGTGCTGGCAATATCTAGTTCTACTAAAATGCCAGTTCCTGGGCCCCCTTCACAGAATTTCTGAACTCTGATTCTGTAGGCCTAGGGATGTGGTCTGATCTCTTGGATATACAGGTGAAGAAAAGATCCAAGCAATGCTCACACACACTAGGAGTTGGCAAAGCCAGTGCATCTGACATAGTGAGGGAATCCAGGGGGGTTGCTCAGCAGGAGGCTCTAGGAGGCAGCAGGAAGCCAGGAATGCTGTGTCTCATTCACTCTCTCTGATGCAAGACGGCAGAGCACCCAACAGGGCAAAGGTTCTCCAAGTCTGGACCCCAGACAGGCAGCATCAGAACACCCTAGAACTTGTTAAAAAAGCAAAGCCTTAGACCCCACCCCGGATCTACTGAATCACAAGTTCTAAAAGTGGGATCCTGCAATCTGGCTTAACAGATCCTCCAGGTGATTCTCATGCACAATCAGTGTTTGAGAACCTTGCAACAGGGGATAATCAGGTAACCATTTGTATTGCCTCTTGGAAAAGTTCAACTTGCTTCTGGATATTGGTATACCTAGTGTTCTGGAAACTCACTGGCAACCGCCCTGCCAATATACTGTCAAGATCATACCCAGGAGAATTTGAGAAAAGTGGAGTCATTTCTATCCAGAGTAACTGATCAGTTTCAACAATGTCCAGAAATCCATTACCTACTGGGACTTGATGATAAAGTGTGTCAACTCCAGCTGAGCTGCCACCGATGGGAACTGCTGTGAAACACAACTGCCATCATCATCATGGCCACAGCCACCACCATCATCATCATGGCCACAGCCACCACCATCACCATCATCACCACAGCCACCACCATCACCATCATCCCCACAGCCACCACCATCATCATTATGGCCAACACTTACATAATGTTCACTATATACTTGGCACTATTACTAGAACTTTGTAAATAGTTATCTACTTAATCTTCACAAACACAAATCGTACAGTTGGTACTATATTTATATTCTCCCATTTTATAGACCAGAAAACTGAGGCAAAGAGAGATGAAGTGACCTGCCAATAATCCCACTGCTCGTAAGGGTCAGAGCAAGGTTTTAAACCTAAGTATGTGGCCTCCTGAACCTCCCTTCCTTAACTCTGTGCAAGACAGGCAGCTTAGGTGGCCAAGAGCACTCATCTGGAGACAGGTCACCTGGATTTGCATCTGGCGCTGCCACTTACTAGTAGCAATTGCCTATTAACTGGTCTCCTGGCTTCTAGTCTCACCCTCTCCTAGAAATCCATTCTAAAATAATTATCTTTCATATGCAAATATATTTCCATCACTATCCTCTTTAAAATTCTTCCATTTTTCTCTCTTCCTATAAGATAAAATCTAAGCATACTATGTCACTCACAAAGAAGTTTCCATGTGCTCATCCTGCTTCATCTTCTACAGTTCTTCCCTCGTGCACTGAGTCATGGCCATGCCAAACAGCTTACTGCTGCTCCCTGATTAAGCCAGCCTGTATTTCCTTGACTGGAATTTCCTACCATCCAACCCTTCCCTCACTTGGAAAATTCCTACTTCCTTTCAGTTTTGGATAACTACTGCTTTCTTTGGGGAAGTCTTCCCTGGGTAACCCCTGTACAAGCCTAAGGCATCCTTTTCTTTCTGCTTCCATTGGCAAAATCTCCATTAGCCTGGCCCTTGGAACTGCCTGCCTGTCTCTCCTGGAGCCTGTGAATTTGGGGGAGCAGAAACTGTCATTTCATCTCTGCCATAGCCCCAGTGCATATCATAGATGCAAATAAATATTGGTTAAATAAGTGGATGGAATAAATGGGGGACAGGTGAGCCCTTCACTCCAGGGAAGGCAAGAGACAAAGTTCAAAATTACTACAGACGGAACTGAAGTAACAACAGCCAAGTCACAATACTTGGCATGAGATAATGCTCCAGGAATCCAACATATAAACAATGCAGCACCCTAAGCACACAGCTGAACTTGATATGCATCATTTCCTGACATGACATCATTGAGATATCTTCAACTGGGCATCCAGTCCTGGAGTCATTTACTGAAAAATGTCTTTACCTATCCAAAGATTTCTTGGTACTCTCCATGACACAGATTTCTGAAAGTCCCAAGAGGATTCTCTCCTCGTGGCTCTTGAAACGGGTTCTCTTAGTGGAGACTTAGCTCGCAGCTGCATGGCTGAGAAGAACCCCCGCTGAGGATGGCCACCCAGAAAGGCCACATGAGGGCAATGGATGGTGTCAAAGAAAAAATCTGAAACTGTCCGAAGACATGAAAATCTGGAGTTAAGACTTTAACCGTCAAACATCATGTCTTAACAAACCAAAAGAAGACTTTCTCTTTAACCTAAATTTTCCTTTTGTGAACGATAAAATGAAATTACCCAAAATATATCTGAAGTTTCATTATAGTGGTTTGCATAGTTTAATGATGCATCTAACAGTGCTTTGTTCAATCGGCTTATCACTGATTTTTATATATTAATATGCCACTAGTATTGATATATTTTAAAAGAATTTGTCATAATCTATATGATGTCATAACACATATAAAATATATACACATATACAATATATGTAAATATATAAACACGTATGTGTGTATGTATATATACATATATCAGGAATGAGTAAAATGGCCCTTACACTGGAAAAACAAACCCTCATGGCATACTCCTTTAATAAAAACCTTCCAATATGAAAAAGCTCCCCAGTCTTTGAAAAGGCCTCTTTGAAAAGTAACAGCCAGTTCAAAGCTGTTTCTGGGGTAAAATTCCCCAGATTTTAGTTTTCAATCATTGTTTAAAGAGTGCCAGATGATAATGGAGAAAAGCACTCCCAAAGGAATGATCTAGGACCTTTGGGCACATTGCTGGAAAGTCTAAAAGAAGCTAAGTATTAAAGTGTAGCACAACCATAATTCTAAATATAAGGTAAAACTCCATATCCTTACAGTTTGAAAGCAGCAATGGTATCAAAAAACACATTGCGCTCCAGCTCTCGATGGTCCTTTTCAGGACACATGGCCCCAGTCCTTCATGGGCTTGCACTTTGTTTGGTGAGATATACGTACACACACACACACACACACACACACACACACACACACTTAGATTTAGAAGGCAGCTTATCCTACATATAATAGAATTGGTACAAACCAAAAAATCCTTCAAGAATCCGGAGTAGGAAGAGATCAAATACTGATGCAGAAGATTCTGTGGAAGAAGTATAAAAGAAGTACAGTGTGGAAAAGAGAGGGACATGACAGGAAAATCTGTGGAGGGCAAAGATACAGCAGGGACAACCCCATATGCTCCCACCTCAGGGACTTTGCATGTACTGTTCCCTCTGCCTGGAATGCTTCCCCCTAGATATGCAAGTGGCTCCCCCCCTCACTTCCTTCAGGTCTTTACTTAAAAACCGCCCTCTCGGTGGGGGCTTCCCTGCCTACCTTATCTAAAATTTCAACCCTTGCCACCCCCTAAAGTTTCATATTGCCTTTTCCTGCTTTAGATGTTCTCTTTAGTACTTCTCACTATCCAATCTTTATTTTAATTATTTTTCTTATTTGATGTTCCTTCCACTAGAATGTAAACTCTACAAAGCAGGGAATTTTTTCTGCTTTGTTTACAATTTGATTCCCAGCACCTAGAACAGTGCCTGGCACAGAGTAAGTACTAAGTAAATACTTGTTGAATAAATAAATAAGTCATAGGGAGGAGAAAGTAGTTGATGAATGGGCTATTATTAAAATATCAAATTGACAAAAAGAAATTTTACATGAAAGAATCAAGTTCATGAATTTGGGCAGATGGTTTGGAGACAATTGGGGAGAACCTGGAATGTCCTGCCAAGGACTGATAAATAAAAGGCTTCTGGGAGAATTTGAGGGGTCATCTGGTCCACTTCTGTCATTTCTAGGCAGCCCTACCCATAAGTCATCCCAGACAAAATGAGCTATTCAGCTTTCTATTTACACAAGGTTCATTGCATATTCCTTAGAGGCTGGAGCAAACATCACAGAGCTCAGATTTACTGCCTGGTTGTTCCATTTTCAACCTCAGTGGGGGATATTTATGTCTTTGCAAAGCTGAGCCACTGAATTCCCTCTCAATGTTTCAGAAGATTGGGCCTGGTTATAACTTCCATTCACTCTAATGGAAAAACTGGAAAGGAAAGGGTGGTTTCGTGTGAACATGAATTTTTTCCCATTCTAAAGTTCCTGAAACCTACATGGGGCCCCTGGCTCGTTGGCAGTTACCACTATGGTTGTGCTTACCAACAGAGAAATTGTTAAACACTTGAAGCCTTGGGTGACCTTGTATTCATTACCTGTTGGTATGCTCTAGGCAGGCTCCCAAACTCCACCTGCATCCATTTCCAACACCTCTCACCCATCCAGATGAGAAGAAAAGGTACAAGAAGACATGGGACATGATAAACATTGAGTTTTCTCTATGGAGGGGAATTGGATTGTCACTTGCTTCCACTCCACACTCCACACTGCACTTGTGTATACAGGGCATTCACAGGTGCGGATGTCCATTGGCAATGTAAGTCCTTACCTGCTTCCCAACAGGGAGCATGTGATATAATAAGGTGAACCAAACAAAATGACATGAGAAAGAAGTAGAGGATGGAGCAAAACAGGGAGGCTTCGAGTCAACCACAAGCCGCACAAAGTACGCATTCAATATCTACTAGCCAAATTAAATTATCTGCTGTAAGCTGAACTTGTTTTTCAGGAACATTTACTCCCACTTAATTGGTTGAAATGGGTCTTAACATAACTGACAATAAGCTATTGCACCAACTAGCAAAAACACACTCCTGGATGTGTGCTCTGATTGATGAGATGAAAAAACAACCCTAATTAACATTTGAAATTCTTCCGTGAAATATTCAACAAACTGTAATAAACACAATGAAAATAATTCAAATCCCTACAAGCATACGACCTCTTTTTTTTTTTTCGACCCCCTCTTTTAAACCAGGCAGGGAGATAATAACTTTCTATTTTTTTTAAATTAGTTTTCTTGCATTTTTCACTCCATATCTGATATCTAGCATTTGCTTTTCCAATGCAAATATTACACAGCTCATACTGATTTTAGACCAGGAAAGGCATAGGTAGTATTCACCAATTTGGGAAAAAAAAACCCGAAAACATCTGTAGAGGTAAAAAGGACAGTGTAGCACTGTCACTGAGCTTCTGTTTTATTGTGAATCTACACTCCGGGTTTCCCTGTATCATTTCACAGGTGAGGGCACTAATCATCAACGGGCCCATAGCTTCCATTTTTAAAGTCAGGCTTGTCAATAAAGTGGTGGTATGTTGTACAGAACCTACAGTGCCTCTTCCTATTTTGAAAGAGTGACTTGTGTCTCTGGAATGTGAAGTACTGATTTCAAAGAAAGGATTTAAAATAAAGAAAAGATTTCACCCTTCTTTTACTTTTGTCCTTCGATATATTTTTATTAATCAGTTTGCCATTACACTTCGCCTACACAATCAAAAGGTATAGGTTTTGTGGACAAATATTGAAAAATACTCATTGTCCTGGGCCCATAATTTCTAACTTGATAGTGTTAAGACTTCTCTGGAAGGAGAAGGGAGAAAATGAGTATTTATTGAACAGCTTCTCTGTGTCTTCTTTTTGTGTGTTGGATGTTTTATATGTCAACTCATTTCAGTGTAGGTATAATATCCTTATTTTACCTCCAAGGAAACTGAGACTTAGTAACTGGCCCATGGTCACACTACTAGAATTAGCAGAGCCAGAATCAAATCCAGGTCTGTCAAATTCCAAGGCCTGGGCTCTTGTCCAGGTGGGGCAGGAGACAGGACTATGCATCAACTGGAAGGAGCTTCAGAGACTGCCTAATCTAGCACAGCAACTCCTCGCCGCCCCCCCACCCCCATTTGCTCACAACTCTGCAAATACACACATTTCAGAGACCAGAACACTGAAAGTCAGACCAGGTAAATGCTCTGCCAAGCCACAAGTTATGCAAATGGTGAATGTGCTTATGCAAAGCAATATTTAATAATTTTAAAGATGTAAAATTATTTCTCTTTACATTCCCCCATCTCTTTTTAAAGGCAACTTCACTGAGATAAAATTCATATTCAGAAAACTTCATCTATTTCAAGTATACAAATCAATGAGTTTTGACAGATGTATACGCTCCTGAAACCACCTTGACAATCAAGATATAAAATGTTTCCACCCACCCCAAAAGATTCCTTGTGTTCTTCTACTCTTTCCTCTATCCACAGCCCAAAGCAAAAACTGACCTGCTTTGGTTGCTTTTGATCAGTTTCCACTTCCTAGATTTTTATATCTTTGGATTCACACAGTATGTTCCCTTTTGTGTCTGAATTCTCTCCCTTAGCATAACAATTTTGAGATTCATCCATGTTGTTTTGGGTATTAGTAATTTGTTCCTTTGTATTGCTGGGTAGTAAGTAAGTACTCCATCATATGGATGTGCCACATTTTGTTTTTCCATTACCTGTTGATGGACATTTGGGTGATGTCTCTTTTAGCTATCATGAATAAAGCTCTTTTAGCTATCATTAATAAAGTTGCTGTGAACATATGTGTACAAACCTTCATGCTACCATCTGTTTTCATTTTTCTTGAGTACCTACCTCACAGCAGGGTGGCGAGCCCATATATTAGGTGCACGTTTAACTTTTTAAGAAACTGACAGTCTTCCAAAGTAGTTACACTATTTCACATTCCCACAAGCAATGTCTTATTCCAGTTTCTCCACATCCTCACCCACACTTAGTCAAAATGCCCAGTCTTTTTAATTTCAGCCATTTTGGTAGGTGTATCTTGATTTTCATTTGCATTTCCCAGATGACCAATGATGTTGAACATCCTCTCGTGTGCTTATTAAACACCATAATATCTTCTTTTATGAAGTACCTGTCCAATTCTTTTACTCATTTTAATAGAGTTGTGTGCCTATCATAGCATTTAAATGTTCTCTCTATGTTCTGTACATGAATTCTTTTAAGATAGATGTTGTGGTAGCTTTCGAGCTATGTCCACAGATTCTTGGATATTCCTTCCCTCAAGAGATGAAACTTAGTTCAACTCCCCTTGAATGTGGGCTGTATTTGGGGTCTCACTTCTAGTGAATAGAATATGACAGTTAGGAGATATCCCTTCAGAGAATAGGTCATAAAAAGACTGCTGTTTCCAGTGCACTCTCTCACTATTTCTTCTGAGCTACTCACTTGAGAAAAACCTAGCTGCCATACCATGAAGACAGGCAGGCAACCTATGGAGAAGCTCATGTGACTAGGAACTGAGATATGCTAGTGGATCTTCTGCCAACAGCCACATAAGTGGGCTTGGAAGTGACTCTTCCCCCAGACAAGCCTTGAGATGACTATACCCCCAACCACCAGCTTACCAGATTCTTGGCCCTAGGAAAATGTGACATAATAAGTGTTTGTTGTTTAAAGTTGCTAAGTTTGGGGTTGATTTGTTATGTGGCAATAGATAACCAACATATATGCATTGTAAAAAATGTTCTCCCATTCTATGGCTTGTCTTTTCATTTTCCTAAGGGTGTCATTTGAAGAGCAAAGGCTTTTCATTGAATAGTCCAATTTATCGGGTTTTTATAATAGTCAAGATTTTTGTGTCTATCTAAGGACCTACCTCAAGGCCACAAAGATTTTCTTTCCTATGTTTTCTTCTAGAATTTTTATCATTTCTGTTCTTAGGCTTAAGAACCATTTTGTATAGGGTGTGAGGTAAGGATCAAGTTTATTTTTTCCTTACAAATATACAACTTCCCCCCTTCAAGTATATAATTTTGGTCATTTCAGGTTATTTGCATTTTCATATGCATTTTGGAATCAGCTTCTCAATTTCTACCAAAATAAGCTCCTGAGATTTTGATTGGAAATGCATTGAACCTATAGATCAGTCTAGGGAGAACTGAACACTTAACAATTTTGCATCTTGGTTGTATATTTTTTATAAGATCATCAAGTTTGGGGGATATTACTAGTATGGAACATCAAAGTTAAAGGAGATTTCCTGTTGTGTAATTATTTGCCATTTTCTCAATTTAGTTTTATGAATTTTAGATTCAAGTCTAAACTCCACAACTTGGGTATGCCTCAGTTTCCTAATCTATAAAGTGGAAAAGAAGGATACTTACCTCTGAGGACTGCAACTGAAGGGGTAGTGTGAGAGAGAAGAATTCAAGAAGTAAAGTCCTATTTGACTCTAAGAATTTGTGTGGGATAAATGTATCCCTAAAATAATTTTGGAAAAGAATTCTTTAAGAATGCACCTTAGCTAGTAGATTTGTTTTGTTTTGATTTCATTTTCTGTTGATCTACAAATGGGTTATGCAAGCAGCTAATAATTTGTACAAACTTGATAAGGAGCTGGCTTTGTTTCATTCATTATTCAACAAATATTTACTATGTACCAGGCCTGAATTAGGCACTGGGTATGAGGGGTGTGTGTGTGTGTGTGTGTGTGTGTGTGTGTGTGTGTGTATTCTTGGTGTGCATAATATACCTACAATTATGAATTTGTCTATCTGCATCTGTATGTAAACTTAAATGAAAACTACTATAATTGCTCTTGTCCTTCTCCCTGTTATTTTTTGAGCTAAGACAGAAACTATGTATCACTGATTATTTCAACCAGTTCTCAGTTTATTTTGTCCCTGATATTGTTGCAAAAACATAATTTATCTGGCCTTTGCCCTGAAGTTTGAAGAAAGAGGGGATGGAAACTGAAGTTAGAGGAAATGCTAGCCTGAGGATCTCACCCTATCACAGGCTAAGGGTAAGGGCATCCCACATTACAGGGAAAACACAACAGGCAACAAGTATCTACCATGTGCGTATTGGGTGCCTGGACTTGAATATATCGGAGGCTCTTTGTGTCCATATTGTCACAACTTAAACTGCATGGTTTACCTGTAAGAATTTAAGAAGGCTGAAAAGATGCAGGCAGAGCTGCTAGGAGGTTCCTGCCGTCTTCCAGGCAAACTTAAGTCAGGACCGGTGGTGGCAGCAGAAATGGAGAGCAGTGAATGGATGTGGGGAATATCACAGTGGCTGATGGTTTAGATGTGAGGTTTGAGAGAGAATGATGTCCAGGTCACTGCAACTGTGACATGATTAATTGGTCTTATTCATATTGAATTTAAAGTGTTTTTGAGACCATCAAGTGGAGATACAAGGACACACGTGTCCTAGAAGTCAAAGGAGAGACCTAAATGAGCGATTTAAATTTTCAAGCCACAG
The DNA here is from genome assembly GCF_002201575.2 of Neomonachus schauinslandi. Taxonomy (NCBI): domain Eukaryota; kingdom Metazoa; phylum Chordata; class Mammalia; order Carnivora; family Phocidae; genus Neomonachus; species Neomonachus schauinslandi. Next base: position 66,080,416 of record NC_058407.1, read on the forward strand.
CCATGTAGATGAGAATTCAGGCTTGGTCATGAGAGCTTGCTGAAGGAAAAAAAAAAGAGCAAGAAAAGAACAAGCAAGGCCCAGAACTGAGTCTTTAGGAATTCTAACACTTAATGGCCATGCAGAAGAACAAGAGCCTCAAAGGGAACTAAGGAAGAATTGAGAGAAAGTTAGTTGGAAAACCAGTAGAGAATGGAAGCCAGGAGAGTGTTTCTAGAAGATGGGGGGCAGAGGGCGGGAGAGTGATCTATAGTGTTTAATGCCACTGAAAAGTCAAGTGAAATACGAACTGGATTGGCAAACTATTTGATACTAAGATATAGTTTCCAGCTAAGGAAAATCTTATTAGTGAAAGAGAGAGAGGGAGGGAGGAAGCAGGGGAGGGAAGAAGGAAAGAATGAAGGAAAGAGAGAAGGAAGGGGAGGGAGAAAAAGAGAGAGAAAAGGAGATGATTTCTTAAGACAGAAAAAAAATAGAGGCATGATTGATTCTTGGCACTCGCTATCTATGGATTAGAGATTCCAAGTTTCAGATTCCTCTTCTCATTATCTTCTTTGGCTAACAAGCAGAAAATAACTTTCTTCACCTTTTGACAGATTAGAATTATGTCAGTGCTGTCTCTTGAGAAGAATTCTAGATGTGAGATTGCCTAGCTTAAAAAGAAAAAAAATACAACCTTTCACCACTTACACCAATATAGTCCAAAAGGAAATGTCAGGCTCAGTGAGCGTCTTCCCTCCCCATAAGATCCAGTTCATGACATCTCTATAGCCTGAAGCTCCTAAGCCAGTTAGCAGTCAGTAACCCAATGCCTTGATTTCATAACATCATTTAGACAACCAAGAATTGGTGATGTGTGTAGAAATTCCTCTACTCTCGGGGGTAAGTTAGCTTTGAAATAGGAAGAGGAGCGTATCCAAGCAAATGAAAACAGAGGCTTTTACCACAATATACAATTTTTCCAAAGTTGCTTTTTGACATGTGATTTTTTTTGGAGATTCTTAGCAGATAGGCTTTGAGACTAGAAGTCAAGACACCTGAACTTAGTTTTGTTAAATAAGCCGACTTGCTTCATGATGTGGGTGAGCCATTTCACTGTGCTGAGCTTCGTTTCCTCATCTTTCAATTTAAAAAATGTCTACCCTACCTATGTTTCACTATTGTCATAGTGACCCAAGGCCATGCACATAGATATTCCTTAAAAACACCAAATGTCATAAAAAATGCATAAAGATATTTGCATTAATGTTTTCAATTTATTATGAATGTGACTTAAATTTCCAAAAATGGCTAAGACAAACAATCAACAGAACATCCCTCTAAGAGTTTACAACAGAGATTTTAAAACTTTGCTTTATTTAGGCATCATAATTCATATCCTATAATTTCCACGGTATTTTTAAAAGTTCTACCCTGATGCTCTCTCAAAAACAAACAAATAAGCCCTCAAGTAAATGTCTTACTTTGGCTTTACCTTAACACTTCTTTTAAAAAATAACCCACACTGTATCCAATGGTAAAAGTCACCCCCACACACCCACTTCACTTCTTACCCTCTCCATGAGAACTTCCCTGGCTTTAGCTCCATAGCCACGGGGATCAGCCTGTGCTGTGCTCTTTTACTCTGGTCTCTTTTTCTTCTCCTTATGTGTATGTTTTGCCTCGCCAGGTTCAGCTATGATAATGAGAAACAGCACTGAACAATCCAAAGTACCACCCATAGCTCTTTTAAAGTTTCTCATAAGACCGAAACTATACCAGACATAGATGTTTATTAAATTCTTACATTGAAATAGCTTCAGACAGTGTGTGGGATAAAGAACAAAAGACTCAGAAGTCACAAAACTCAGGTTCTAGCTCAGCTCTGCCACTTACTAGCTGGTGACACTGAGTGATTCATTTAACATCCTTGAGCCTTCCATACTTGTAAATGACAAAAGTTAAGGGGTGCCTGGGTGGCTCAGTCAGTTTAGCATCTGCCTTTGGCTCAGGTCATGATCCCAGGGTCCTGGGATCGAGCCCCACGTCGGACTCCCTGCTCGGCGAGAAGTCAGTTTCTCCCTCTCCCTCTGCCTGCCGCTCTCCCTGCTTGTTCTCTCTCTCTGTCAAATAAATAAATAAAATCTTTTTAAAAAAATGACCAAAGTTGAACTAAGTCCAGTCAATCCCTTCCAGTTAATTCTATGAAAACCAAGGTTGCCTTTATATATTCCTGCCAGCAATTACCTTCAAAATCTCTCCCTAAAAAGTACACACCACCTTAGGTCTCTCTTCAGATCTAATTTCCAGTTACTCACTACTTACTACCATTACTACTACTACTGCTTTCCTCATAGAGGCACGAGTAGTGCCTCTATTATTAACATAGTATTCACTGAGTCCCTACTATGCGTCATGCCCTGTGCCAAGTGCTTCTCTTGTATTATCTCATTTCGTACTCACCTCTCGTAGGTAGTATGCCAATCAAAACTTGTCGTGCAAGCTATAAAAACCAATTTGGGCTCATTTAAGGCTATCAGGCAGCTCACAGGATTTCAGGAGGGCTAGAGAACCACTTTTGAGGTTCTATGGGCAGGAACACCACCGAAAATCATCCCGCTGCACTCGTTTGATGAGGCAGCCCTGCTGCTCTGGAAAGTGGCTAGTGCAGCCTGTCCTGTTGACACTCCTAACCCTGGACACTGAATGCCACCAGACATAGATGTTTATGGGGTCGGGCTCTTCCATCCCTGCCGCTACTGCCGCCAAGGGAACTCAATCCTTCTGCCATCATCCCTGTGAGAAGTTCCTTCTGACCTGCAATGGTGGGGCAGGTGCCTGCAGCCTAGATGCAAGGGAGGCTGAGAGATCAAGTAGCTGGCATTGGGTTGTGAAAGCGTTCCTTAAACATCGGAAGGAGTGGGGCGCCTGGGTGGCTCAGTTGGTTAAGCGACTGCCTTCGGCTCAGGTCATGATCCTGGAGTCCCGGGATCGAGTCCCGCATCGGGCTCCCTGCTCGGCAGGGAGTCTGCTTCTCCCTCTGACCCTCCTCCCTCTCATGCTCTCTGTCTCTCATTCTCTCTCTCTCTCAAATAAAATAAATAAAATCTTTAAAAAAAAAAAAAAAAAACATAGGAAGGAGTGTCCGCATGCCGGGCAACCAGAAAGAATGACAAATGGCCACTCTAAATATCTCCCCTATCATAATCCCTATTTTTCGGATCAGGAACATTAGGCTTAGTTAGCAAGGTTAAATAACTGGACCAAGGTCATAGAGACGGCAAGTGGCCAAGTCAGTCTGTCTAACCCCAGTAATGCTCTGCTCCCCTCGGTCTCAATAACTTCCAGTGAACTTGCAGACTGCAAGAACAAGTTAGTGTGGGCTGAAGATTTCAGTTATCTTCATCTCATCTTCATTCTTGTCATCACCATTTTCATGATACTTAAAGACAGAATCTACAAAGTTGTGGCTCAATGACCAACCTGCCCACAGACCCCCAACTCACCAGAACGTACCTGTTGAAAACAATAGAGAGGAAGATGTATTTCAATTAAAACTTCTTAAAAGTAGTTCCCAGGGAGAGAAATGAGAATAGGTAACTCCAGACCGGTACAAAGTCATAACTCATACCTTGGGAGCCAAAGATCAGCAGCAAGCCAGTGCTGGAAGCTAGCATTTCCAGCTCCTAAAGTAGCCACCACTTAGCAAAGAAACTCGGTAACAACTCTCCAAATTGCAATTTGTTTTCTCTGCAGCTGTTTCCATTGTAATTATAAAAGAGGAAAGCTGCTGGTCTTCTGATAATAACTAAGCCCTGCTTAGTTATCCCTTGAGCAGGATCCATATCAAGAAAGACTGAGGAAAGCATCATCTTTCCCCCCTACACACACACCCTCAAAGGGCATTTTCCAGAGCATAAGAGAACTGCTATGCAGTCAGGTGCTGGTCACCTGCGGTATGGCGGGAGAGAGAGAAGGGCAGCAGGGTAAATGAAATCTACCCATTGCCCCCAAACCACACTTTATGTTACGATCATCAATTTCCTCCACTGCAAAGCCTGTCTCAGGACTTAAAACGAGAGACAAAATTTCCAATTGGGGGGCTGCTCTTCCTGCCCTCTTCCCAGCACTGGCCTCTTCAGTAGAGGAGGTAAGAAGCAGGTAAAAGACCCAAAAGCCAGCACAAAGGGGATGGCAGGGAGAATCCACAGGAAACAGGAAGGCAGTGACTCGCTTCTGAAGGAACCAGGGATCAAACTACATTCTTGCTCCCAAAGCATGAATTCCTTCATGGGATTGTATTCAAACATTGAGCTTTGATCAATTTCTAGAAATTATTTTCATGTCTCTAAACCCATATGTATGATATGCTCCATCTCACTGGAAAAAGTGTGTGAAATATGTGTACTCACTTGCCCTTAGTCATCTGATTCTAATTTAAACACACTTCCCAGCTTCCTCCTCCAACCATAACTATTCATTGCACTGAACATAATAATTCGCCTAAAACAAGCAATAAAAGGAACAGAGCTTCCTTCTGTGGCCAGGAACTTTCCCAAAGCCTAGGCCTGCCAACAATGACATGCCTTTCACTCTAGTGCCTTTACAACTGCTAATAAGGCCTCTTGGTCCCTGGAGCCACAGCCCTTGGAGACGGAGGGCAAAAACAACAAAGAGGATGGACTCTCAGAGCAGTCATTTTGCTAACTGCCCCACAGAGAAAACCCTCTACTCTTGGCAAGGGGCAGCCCACCAAGAGACTACTTAAAGGTCAGACACCAGGAGAACTTTGAGAGAAAATTCCATATCCTGAATGATTAAGAATGATTCTTTTTAAATAAATAATAATGGTTTTACTTGTAGACACTTGGCAACCATGCCAAGATTATTTTTGATAATCAGTGGGTTATCAAAAGAGGAGGATTATTTGTAGGGACTTTGAAACAATGGGATAAATTTTGGAAAGGCCTATTGCTCTAATTCATAGCCTTGATTGGCTTAATTTATTTCACACATCCAAGGTTTAAATTACTATGATCAATAAATGGATTCCCCCAGCAGGGAATCAACTCTGAGAAGGAGACGAACCAAATTTGAGAGTGTCGAAAGGATATCACCATAGAGAAGAATGAATTGCCCATGATTGCATAGCCAGGTCAAGAATGTGGTCCTCTGACTACTCAGGGCCCTTTCTCCTCCACCTTTGAACTACATGCTTTAAAGAACAGATACATCAATTTGGTGAGGAAAAAAATGTTATGAGATACCATTGTTAGCTGAAAATATCCCACTTAGATCAAGGAGAATTATACACGATGAGGCAATTTCATCACTGCTCTTCCCCAAATTTATTTGTAAATGCCATTCTAATACCTGTCTGTAGCTCTCTTCACATAAAATGCACCCTGTCTTGCTTGCTCTCTGCTTCCCCAAATTCTACTTGGCCTACTCGGAGTAAGCACAATAGCAGGTTAGTAAGTGCAATACTCCAGGAAGCCCTCTCTGATCACTCTGGTCTTCAACACTTCTCCACTCACCAAAACAGAGGCAGCACAGCCAGGAGGAGACAAATGAGGGTCTTAGTCAGACAATACAGGTCTGCATCCAAAATCCGCTCTTTACAGGTATACAGGTTTATGAGTATTATGAGGTAAGATTATATGTTCTGTTCATATCACGTTTAGGTTAAAAACAAAATCAAATCTTTTTAGCATCATTGTCTACCCAGAGCTTCCCAAATGGTATACCAAGCACATTATGGCTTAAGAATGGATTGCATTGGTCATAATCAGTCTCTTTGCCATTTGGGGCAGCCAGGGGGAGCTTGAGGTAATTGGGGTGACCAGAGTCTTCCAGGCTTGCCACTTCTGGCCCTGGGCAGCTGCAAGCTCCTTGGTTCTCATAAAAGACAGTGTGATGAGTTGTTTCTAGCATTCCTGCATGCAGAGCACAGTGAGGAGGGTCCTCTACTGTCAGGCCATCTGTGTCAGCAGCCAGCTTTGGAGTAGCCACCACCCATCATGGATGAGAGACCTGGAGTCCAAAGTTGCAAAGGGTAGTCCAAGGTAGGGCCAGTGGTGGAGTCAGGGATGGGAAATTAGTAGGTACAGGAGCTCCTGGAAGGCTTATCTCTAAGCAGCAGACCTAAATGTCTTCACCTACTTTGGATACTTTGTCCACTTAAGGCTGATCTTAACTTTTTAATATTACACAACCCAGTTGCAGAGGATTTATTTAAAAGACATCACGTAAAGAGTGACATTACAGAAAATGTCAGAGTAGGGAGTTTCAGGAATCAGTACCTCCTCCAAAAAAGTCATTGGCAAGAACCATCAAAATCAACTATTTTGGAACTCTGAGGTCTAGTTAAGCATTTACAGCATCCAAGGGAGGGCCCAGTTAAGAAAGAGGCTAATTACACTGTATGTTGACTAACTGGAATTTAAATTAAAAATTGGGAAGAATTAAAAAATAAATTAAAAAATAAAAAATTTTTAAAAAGAGGCTAGTAAATATCAGTGAATATTAGCATTTGGCATAGCAAACACTATCTCTTACTACAGCTTTGCAACAGGCAGCTATGAGGACAACGGCCTATTTTCTAAATGTGGCTTGTGGGTACCAGGGTGGGATATAAAGATTTTATCATCCAAACATCAGTGAGTTATGCATTTTGATCTCTCTGGTGGATCACTGAGGGACAATCACAGAGGGTGGCCATTACTTTACAATCTTTCTGGGCTGAAGCCAGCTTCCCTGATGGAATTTGTCAAAGGATTTATTTATTTATTTTATTTATTTATTTTTTAAAGATTTTATTTATTTATTTATTTGAGAGAAAGAGAGAGAGACAGAGAAACAGCATGAGAGGGGAGAGGGTCAGAGGGAGAAGCAGGCTCCCCGCTGAGCCGGGAGCCAGATGTGGGACTCAATCCCAGGCCTCCGGGATCACAACCTGAGCCAAAGGCAGTTGCTTAACCAACTGAGCCAGCCAGGCGCCCCTGTCAAAGGATTTAAAGAGAGACAGCTTTTTTTTTTTCTCTTCTTTTCTTACTGAATCAAGGCATTTAAGGAAATCTCGGCTGGATCACTGGCCATAGAGATAATGAAATAGAGAATCTAGTGACCACACATAACAAGGAATATTATTTCTGGGAAAAAAATGGTTTGGGAAAGTGTCTAAACAAATGATAACTGCAGCCCTCAACAAATAATAACAGTAATCCTTGAGGGGAAAAAGAATCTGATTTCCACAGTTACCACATTACAATATCCAAAGTGTCTGAAGTTCAATAAAAAATTACAAAGCATATAAAGGAACAGAAAAATATGGCCCATTCATTGGGGAAAAAAAGGAATCAACAGATACCATCCCTGAGGAAGCCTGGATAATGAACTTACTAGGTTTTAATTTTAAATTTAAAGATTTTAAATTAATCATCTTAAATATGATCAAAGAACTGAAGTAAACCAGGGACTAAGAACTATAGGAAATCTGAAGAATGCAATATGAGTAAGAAAAGACTATCAATAAAGAGAAATTATAAAAGGAACCAAATAGAAACCAAACAGAGCCAAAAACTAATGGCTGAAATAAAAAATTCACTAGAGGGATTCAACAGAAGGTTTTAGCAAGCAGAAGAAAGTATTGAAGAATCTAAAGACAGGGCAATTGAAATTACCCAATCTGAGGAGCAAAAAGAAAAAAATAATGATGAAAAGTAAACAGACAATAAGGGAACTCTAGGATACCACACAGCAGACAAATGTTTATATTAGAAACATCTCAAATGGAGAAGAGAGAGGAAGAAAAGGGCAGATAGATTTTGTCTGAAAACTTCCCAAATTTGATGGAAAACATGAATCTACCGTTCTAAGAAGTTCAAAAAAACTCTAAACAGGTTGAACTCAAAGAGATCTACACTGACACATATTACAATCAAACTTTCCAAAGACAAAGAGAGAATCTTAAAAGCAGCAAGAGAGAAGAGCTTTGTCGTGTATAAGAGATCTTCAATATGATTTACAACTGATTTCTCATCAGAAACCATAGACACCACAAGGCAGTGGGAGGAAATATTTAAAGTGCTGACAGAAAAAAACAAAAACAAAAAAACCCTATCAACCTAGTCTGTCAACCAATTCTCTATCTGGCAAAAATATCCTTCAAAAATGAAGGCAAAAATTAAGACAGTTCCAGATAAACATAAGCTAAGGCAGTTTATTGCTAGCTTAGAGACCTGCCTTATAAGAAATGCTAGAGGAAATCCTTCAGGCTGAAACAAAAGGATACTAGACAGTAACTTAAAACCATAGATAGAAATTAATATCAGTGATAAAGATAACTATATAGGTAAATAAAAAAGCTAGTTTTTTATATTTTTGTTTATACCTCCTTTTTTGTTCCTATGTATTTTAAAACTAAGTGCATTTAAAATAACTATAAATTCATGTTAACATATACACAATATATAAAGATGTAATTTGTGACAATAACAACATAAGAGGGGGAACCAGAACAAGATAGGAGCAGAGTTATTAGTGTATGCTTGAAGTGAAGTTGGCACCAATTCAAACTATATTGTTATAAATTTAGAATATTAACCATAATCCCTACAGTAACCACTAAGTAAATAACTTTTTCAAAGATATATAGAAGAGAATGAAGAGAGTATCAAAATGGCACACTAGAAAAAATGCAAACACATAAGGCAATATTGGAGGAACTGAGAAACAAAAAAATATGACATATATAGAACAATAGCAAATGACAGATGTAAGACCTTTATTATCAGTAATCACATTAAATGTAATTGGATTAAATTTATCAATTGAAAGACAGACATTGGAAGAATAGATTTTCTTTAAATAATCCAACTATATGCTCAGTTTAGATCCAAAGATACAAATAACTTGCAAGTGAAAAAATGGAAAAAGATATTCCATGCAAATAGTAACCAACAGAAAGTGTAGTAGCTATACTAATACCAAACAAAATAGATCTTAAGTCAAAAATCGCTGTAAGAGGGGCGCCTGGGTGGCTCAGTCAGTTGGGAGTCTGACTCTTAATTTCAACTCGGGTTGTGGTCTCAGAGTCATGGGATCAAGCCCCACAACAGGCTCAGCGCTCAGTGTGAAGTCTGCTTCTCTCCGTCTCTCTCCCTCTGTCCCTCCCCTCTTGGATAAATAAATAAATAAAATGTTTTTTTTTTTAAATTGCTATAAGAGACCAGAACATGGTATTATATATTGGCAAAATGGTCAGCTCATCAAGAAGATATAACAACTATGAATATATATGTACCAAACAAAAGAGCCCCAAAATATATGAAAAGAACACTGACAGATTGAAGGGAAAAATAGGCAGTTTTACTAATAGTTGGAGACTTCAATGCCCCACTTTCAATAATGATTGAAACATCTAGATATAAGGTAAATAAGGAAATAGAGGATTTGAATGACACTATAAACCATCTAGACCTAAAAGATATATAGAGCACTCCATCCAACAATAGCAAAATACATAGTCTTCTCAAGTGCACATGGAACATTCTCCAAGACAGACTACATGTTAGGCCATAAATCAGTTCTCAACACATTTTTTTCCAGCACATTTTTAAAAGATTGAAATCATACAAAGTATGCTCTCCAGCCACAACAGAATGAAGCTAGAAGTCAACAACCAAAGGAAACTGGAAAATTCACAAATACATGAAAATTAAACAATACACTCTTACACATCCAGTGGATCAAAGAATAAATCACTACAGAAATTGCAAAATACTTTGAGATGAATTTTTAAAAATACTAAAACTTATTGATGTAGCTAATGCAGTGATTAAAAGGAAATGTATAGCTGTAAATGCCCATATTATAAAGTATGAAAGATCACAAATCAACACTCTAACTTTACATCTTAAAAAACTAGAAAATAAGAGCAAATTCAACCCAAAGCTAGCAGAAGGAAGTAAATAGTAAAGATTATATAACAGAGATAAACAAAACAGAGAATAGAAAAATAACAGAGGTAATCAACAAAATCAAAAGTTGGTTCTTTGATAAGATCAACAAAATTGACAAATTTTAAGCTAGACTAACTAGAGAAAAAATGCAAATAAAATCAGAAATGAAAGTAGAGATATTACTACAACCTTATAGAAATACAAGGAACTATAAGAGACCACTATGAACAATTGTACACCAACAAATTAGATAATCTAAATGAAATGGACAAATTCCTACAAACACAGAAATTACCAAAACTGACTCAGGAAGAAACAGAAAATCTCAACAGACCTATAACAAGTAAAAACATTGAATCAGTAATCAAAAACCTCCCAACAAAGTAAATTCTAGGACAAAATAGCTTCAATGATGAATTCTACCAAATATTTAAAGAAGAATCAATACCAATTGCGCTCAACTCTTCCACAAAAATAGAAAAGGAGGGGATACTTCCTAACACATTTGATGAAACCTGCCTCACTCTGCTACCAAAGCCAAACAAAGATACCACAAGAAAAGAAAACTGCAAACCAATATCCCTTGTGAACATAAATGTGAAAATCCTCTACCAAATACTAGCAAAAAAAAAGATCCAATGGCACATTAAGAGGAATGGCATCATTGAACAAGATTTAACCTAGGAATGCAAAGGGCAGTTCAACATAAAAAAAAAAAAAAATTAAATGTAATACACTACATTAATAAATGTAAAAAACACATGATCATCTCATTAGATGTGGAAAAAAGCATATGACAAAATTCAACATCCTTTTATAGTAAAATACACTCAGTAAACTAGGAATAGGAGAGAACTTCCTCAACATGATGTAAACTTCAACATTTATGAAAAATCAACAACTAATATCATACTTAATAATGGAAGACTGAAAGCTTTCCTTCAAAGATCAGGAACAAGAAAAGGATGCTTGCTTTCACCACTGTTATTCAACAATGTATTGGGATCCTAGCCAGAACAATTAGGCAAGAAAAAAGAAATAAAAGAATCCAAATTAGAAAGAAAGAAGTAAAATTATCTCTATTGTAAATGACATGATTATAGAGAGAAAATCTTAAAGATCTACCAAAAAAAAAAAAAAAACCCTACTAGATGTAAGAAACTCAGCAAAATTGCAGGGTACAAGCTCAACACATAAAAAACAGTTTAATTCTATACAACAGCAATGAATAATCTGAAAAGGACAGTAAAAAAAAAGAAAAAAGAAAACCAATTCCATTTGCAATAGCATCCAAAAGAATAAACTACCTAGAAATAAAATTAATTGAGGAGATGAAAAACTTGTACACTTAAAAACTATAAAGCATTGCTGAAAGAAATTAAAGAAGACCTAAATAAATGGAAAGACATCCCACATTCATGCTTTAGAAGAAAATACTGTTAAGATGGCAATACTTTTCAAAACAATCTATAGATTCAATGCAATCCCTATCGAAATTCCAAAGTTCTTTTTTATAGAAAGGCAAATAAATGTAACCCTCAAATTCTTATGGAATTGCAAGGGACCCAGAATAGCCAACGCAATATTGAAAAAGGAAACAAAGTTGGAACATGCATATTTCCTGATTTCAAAACTTACTACAAAGCTAGAGTAATCAAAACAGTGTGGTATTGCCATAAGGACAGACACATAGACCAGTGGAAGAGAATAAAGAGTCCAGAAATAAATCCATGCCTTTATGGACAACTGATCTTCAACAGGGTGCCAGGAATACTCATGGAGAAAGAATAGTCTCTTCAACAAAAGATTCTGGGAAAACAATATTCACATAAAAGAGTGAAATTTGGACCCTCAATCTTATACCATACACAAAAATTAACTCAAAAAAAAAAAAAAAAGACTTAAATGTAAGGCCAGAAACTGTAAACCTAGAAGAAAACAGGGGGAAAGTGTCATGATATTGGTCTTAGCAATGATTTCTTGAAAATGATACCAAAAGCATGGGTAACAAAAGCAAAAATAAACAAGTGGGATTATATTAAATTAAAAAGCTTCTACAGCAAAGGAAGCAATTAATGGAGTGAAAGGCAACCTATGGAATGGGAGAAAATAACTACAAACCAGCGGCACAGTCAGCTAAACATCCGACTCTTGGTTTCAGCTCAGGTCATGATCTCAGGGTTGTGAGATCAAGCCCCACATCAGGCTCCGCACTCAGCACAGAGTCTGCTTAAGATGTTCTCTCCCTCTCCTTCTGCTCCTCTCCCCCTTTCTCTCTCTGAAATAAATAAATAAATCTTTTTAAAAAACAATTACAAACCATATATCTGATAAGGGGTTAATATCCAAAATATATAAGGAACCCCTATAACTCAATAGCAAAAAACAAATAACCTGGTTAAAAAATGGAGAAAGGACTTGAATAGACTTTTCTCCAGAGAAGCCATTCAAATGGCCAACAGGTATATGAAAAGATTCTCAACATTCCTAATTATCAAGGAAACACAAATTGAAATCACAAGATACCATCTCACACCTTTTAGGTTGGCCATTATCAAAAAACCAAAAGATAAGGGTAGGCAAGGATGTGGAAAAACTGGAACCCTTCTATGCTATTGGTGGGAATGCAAACTAGTGCAGCCACTATGAAAACCAGTATAGAGGTTTCTCAAAAAATTAAAAATATAATTACCATATGATCCAGAAATCCCACTTTTGAGTCTTTTTCCAGAGAACCAAAACCAGGATCTTAATGTGATATCTGCACCCCCATGTTTATTGCTGTATTATTCACAATAGCCAACATGTGGAAATGACCTAAGTGTCCATCAAGAGATGAAAAGATTTTAAAAATGTGATACATACACATAGTGGCATATCATTCAGCCTTAATAAAAAAAAAAAAAAAGGAAATCCTGCTGTATGTGACAACATAAATGACCCTTGAAGACATTATGCTAACTGAAATAAGCCAGTCACAGAAAGATAAATACTGCATAATTCCACTTATATGAAGTATCTAAAATAGTCAAATTCATTGAGGCAGAAAGTAGAATGAGGGAGGGGAAAAGGGACAATCACTGTTCAACAGGTATAACGTTCCAGTTATGTAAGCTGTGTAGGTCCTAGAGATCTTTATAAAATTGTGCTTATAGTTAACAACACTTCACACTTAAAATTGTGTTAGGATGGTAGATATCATGCTATCTGTTTTTAACCACTAAATAAATAAATAAATAAATAAAATACATGAATAAATAAATACATAGATAAAATATTTTAAACCACACCATTTAACACTCATTAAGATGGCTCTAACAATAAAAAGAAAGAAAACAGAAAATAAGTGTTGTCAAGAATGTGGAGAAATAAGAACCCTGGGGCGCCTGGGTGGCTCAGTCGTTAAGCGCCTGCCTTCGGCTCAGGTCATGATCCCAGGGTCCTGGGATTGAGCCCCGCATCGGGCTCTCCGCTCAGCGGAAAGCCTGCTTCTCCCTCTCCCACTCCTCCTGCTTGCATTCCCTCTCTCGCTGTGTCTCTCTGTCAAATAAATAAATAAAATCTTTAAAAAAAAAAAAAAAGAAGAAGAACCCTCATACACTGTTGGTGGGAATGTAAAATGGTGCAGTTTCTATGGAAAACAGTTTGGCAGTTCCTCAAAAAAGTTAAATGTAGAATTACCATATGACCCGGAAATTCCATTCTTGGGAATATTCGCAAAAGAACTAAAAGCAGGTTCTCAAACTCAACTCGTTCATGCATGTTCATAACATTCACAATAGCCCAAAGGTGAAAAGAACCCACATGTCTAACAATGGACAACTGCATAAACAAATTGTGGTACATCTGGATAATGCAGCATTATTTGGCCATAAAATGAAAGGAAATATTGATACATGTTACAACTTGGATGAACTTCAAAAACATTATGTTCAGTGAAAGAAGCCAAATACAAAGTCACATATTGTTCACTTTCTTTTATGAAATATCCTGGATAGGCAAATCCATAGAGACAGAAAGCGGATTGGCAGATGACAGGAGATGGAGGGAAAGGGGCGTGGAGAGTGAATACTTAATGGGCACAAGGTGTTATTCTCGGGTGAAGAAAAGTTTTGAAACTAGAGGGAGATTGTTGTTGCACAGAATTGTGAATATACTAATGCCACCAAATTGTACACTTTAAAATGGTTAATCGTGTGTTATGTGAATTTCATCTCAATAAAAAAAAACTTCATGTGAATTCTACAAATTAAGGTTTCACCATTATTTGAAAAACTTGGAAAGTTAATTTCATTTGTCAGTAAGAGGAAAGAAAGCTGTTACAGTCTTTAAATGTAATTTCAGCTACTGTCAGCTTTTCAATCACATTAAAATTTGTTTTAAATTTTGCATCACATACGTGTCTGAATCAGTTTTCTCATTAATAGTGGTTCTCAAGGCTTTGGAGCAAGCATTATTAGAATGTCTTGTTCAGGAACTGTATGTAGCCATTTCAAACAGAAATGTAAAAAAAAAAAGTTCATAAAAGCAATTTCAAGTTTCTTCTTAAAATATTTGAAAAAAAATTTGGAGGATTTCCACAAATTCAATATTTTGCATTACATTTTTCTTACCACAACTGCACAGTATAAAAATGTTTTGTTTTGTTTTGTTTTTACCAAATCCCATATAGGTAACTCTCAATTACTTCCAAATTTATCCATATACTACTTAAATAATTTTTTCTATGTGTACCATGGTGTGAAAAATGTTAGGAAGTTGGACAGTATCTGCCCTTCAAAATAAATGAAATACTATATTGTACTTTTTATTGTTAAATTTTGTTTTCTTAAGCAGATCAAACTTTGCTCAAGGGCTGTGATCATGCCCTCAATTGCTGGACTTCTTTTGTATTTTCCATGGCAAACAGTGTTGGGTAGCTCAATATATCCTTGTTGAAAAGAACTGAATCACTAGGAAAATGTTCCACTCTTTCAGGTTGATGCAAGCCTGGCCTTGAGTGTTTACTTTGCAACAAGCCCAACATCATATTCAGAAAGACACATGGTAAATATTTGGCTGTCTAGAGAATCTCAAGAGCTTTCTCGCTTTTATGTGCTTTCAGCTGTGGTCTTGCTGTTCCCTCAAACCTCTAAATTTGTGAGCCTTAGGCTCCAGATGCGCCTGGGACTGTGGACGGAAGTGGTAGCACCACTTGGAACATCATCCTCGAACTGGAGTCACCACATGACCATGGACAACCCACTCAACAAACAGGAAAGCATGAATGATTCCTCCATGGAATTTAAACTCTAATGGAGATGGGACAGTCTATTTTGTAAGGATCTGGAGGGGGGGGGAACACCTCTCATTTCAACAACCACTCCTCATGAAAAAAAAAAATCTATGTTTTGATTTGTTAGCTTATTTCTAATTGAGAAATATATTGGAAGATCCAGCTTTACCAAAATTGGAGTTTCAACTATACTTGCATGCTGCATTTCCAGGAACTACACGGGAATTTTCTTCTCCTACTAACATAAACAAAGTGGCGGGGGGGATCTATGCTGATGTGCAAGAGGGGGGATATTCTGGGCCAGATTGAAATGTGGAGACAGATTCCCGTAAAGTTTGTCTGTGTGGTAGTTTTAAAATAAAACTTCATGAGGTGTGCTGCTTACAAGAGACTTCTTAAAAATTCTGCAGAATAAACAATAGCTCATAGAAAGAGAGAAAGGACAAGCGAGGACTGAGATCATTGCCAGGTCTTAAGGCTATTTTTACTCACAGAATGAGAGAGGAAGGCGTCAGGATATATGGGCTCTGGCTCTTATAAGTGTCCAGCATTCCCACCTAGGTGCTCCCGCAAACCTCAGAAACACACACCTAGTTAAAGCCGGCCACACGCACTTATTTCTGGAGAGACTCCTATGCCTCAAATGGAACATTCCAGGAACACATTCTGTCTATCATGGTGGGCCGACCCTCGTAATAGACCCCTAGAGCTGTCATTGTTACCCATGTAGGGTGTCACAGCTAACATCCTGCCATTTCTGGGATTTTTTTGACAATGAACTAGCCTATCGCTGAGACCTTAATTAAGGGAGAGGCTGAGGAATGGAAAGGGGGAGTGTGATAAACAAGCTAGTGGCACTGACCTTTAGCTGACCAGGGGAAGAAAAAGAGAAATGCTTTCCACGAAGCTAAGGACATTAATCTCTTGAATCACAGTTTCCTTACTATGCCATCCACATTTCACCAAAAGGGAGAAAGGAGGGACAACGGAATATTAGAAGCAATAAAAAATTTTCCATTTCTGAAATCCAATCTTCTCTCCAGCAAGGATATTTCAGTCTAAGATGTGCTCCCCTTCAAACAGGGACACATCGAGCACAGCGCACTAGAAGGGGGAAAGCAACATAGAAATCAGAACCAATTACTCCACTTTGCAGGAGGAGACGCAAAAATGTCCATTGTTCCAATACAAAAAATGAGTTGATGAGAGAAACCCAGGTTTCTTGGCCTTGACTTGTTCTCTTTCACTTCACCACATTCCATAATGAATGCAGAATTCTGACCTAAAATGTACCTTACACTGGGAATCTTTCTATCTATTTCCGTTAGCCAGACCTTCAGGAATGGAGGAGCAATAATCTCGGGCTATTCAACAAATGAATTCTGATTATATAAACCCATCTGCGAAAAACCTGTCTTTGGAGTCTGTACTTGCCAAACTACCATCACGTGATTACATTACTCCCACCATTGCTAATCAACATGTTTTAAGATAGAAAGAATCTATATTTGATTAACTCTGAAGTGTCCAGAATAATGTTATAAACTTGGACAATATTGGTAGAGGTTAAGAGGAGACTGATACAGTTTAGACAGTCTGATAACCAGAGATCCAAAATATCCAAATCCTGTTGTCCCAAACATCCCTCTTCCCTGCACACCACTGAGGAAGCATATACTCAATGAGCCCCATACTACTAAAAGTTGATCAAAAGCCTTAAATGCCGGGCGCCTGGGTGGCTCAGTTGGTTAAGCGGCTGCCTTCGGCTCAGGTCATGATCCTGGAGTCCCTGGATCGAGTCCCGCATCGGGCTCCCTGCTCGGCGGGGAGCCTGCTTCTCTCTCTGACCCTCCCCCCTCTCATGTGCTCTCTGTCTCTCTCATTCTCTCTGTCTCAAATAAATTAAAAAAAAAAAAAAAGCCTTAAATGCCAAGAAATAGCTTTCAGACGTTGCTTTGGAGAAAGAGGTTGAATCTTCACAAAAGACCTTGGCTTCACTCTCTCACCCAGAGATATAATAGCAGAGGCAGAACAGAAGAGTGTGTGCATAAATATGCATTGTCTTTTAATGCAGTGACCCTTCTGGTGAACATGGCTTATCAACGTCTTGGACTATAACCAATCACTCTAGTGGCTTCTCCCCTGATGGTGATCATCATCATCTCGCACCGATGGTGCTACCAGCACTCATGGCCATTAATGTAACTATGATACAAGATATGGGGAATCCGAAATCAATATAAAAACTTAACACTGCCTCAGGACCTCACCGGCAGACACCAGATTAGAGAAGGCCACTGAGCACAAACCTTCTTCACCAGTTCCTACCTTACTGACCCCAGTGTGAAGGAAAAAGTGTTCCCAAGTCCAGTTCACCTAAAGTTTTCATAGACTATTTCCACCACCTCTGAAACAACAGCCACGGTATACATTCTCTTTGAGTACCCTCAGGTCAGAGCTCATCTTGCAGAACACTCAGGTTAATCACGTGCAGAACACTCAAGTTAATCACGTGCAGAACTGGAGACTAGAATCTTCTATTCTCCAAATCAAAAGCAAACAAATCCCACATTCTTTACTACCATTATCCCCAAGCTGGGTTTCACGGTACCTGCTATGAAGAAAAGAAGATAAAAAGCAAGTGGGAAAATTGATTAAGATGATAGATTAAGATGCAGGATCAAAACTGAATCATCATATTTTTGAGCATGCTAGTTTTCTTCTTACTTCTGAATTTTTTTAATTTGCCAAAAGTTAAAAAATATATGTATAAATGCATCCACGTCAGTGAGCTTCAGAGGAAATGTAGGGCCATTTGTTAATTGTTATGGCACATAGGTCTCCGTGTTTCAATTCTAAAAGCACTGTCTTCCATCCGATATATTTTACTGGGCATCCACTATGGTCAAGGTGCTGGTGTGTGCAAGGTATTGTGAGGAATATAAAAATGAACAAGACTCAGTTCATGCCCTGAAGAATCTCACAATCAAGTAAGAGAAACAATAACGAGAATATAAGTGTCACTAAGGCATTTTGTCCTAGCATTAAAAGTCCACACTGTGGAGTCATACCTCCCAGTTTTAAATCCCACTTTGGTGATGTATCGTTAGCCTCCGGACTTTGCACAGGTTCACTGACTGCTCTGAGCCTCGGTTCCCTCACCTTCAAAATAGAGGGGATAAAAAATAGTATTAACTTCGTGAACTGTTTGTAGGGTTAAATGAGATATTTTTCCATGTAAGTCAAAATGGCTAGCATACATGAGAATTTAATTAATTTAGCTACAATTATATACTATGTATTGGATATATATAATATATAACATATATTATATAATTCTACATAATGAGTGACATGCACAAAGTTGAGTGTATATTAAGTGGTTTAGAAAGCCAGCCCTGCAATCAGTGAGCTAATGCAATCCTTGGCCCTCTCTTGTTAGTTGAAAGATAGAGAGACAGAGTGATAAATCGATGGAAAGTTAATCCAGCTTTCTTTTACCCAATAGAGCTTAAAAAGGGAATTCTCTCCCATTCTTCCATCACGAAAAATGGGATTCCTTTTACTTAGAGCTACTGCCTGTGTTCCTTTTCCCAGCTCTGCCTGAGATAATGCTCATTGTATGACTATCTCCTGTGAGGGGGATATTTCCTTGTCTTCTCTGATTGCATTGTTCTTTGGAGTGAGGATTCTAAGGCCGGGTCCAGACTAAAGCAAAAATGAACACGGAGGGGGAGGGTGTCTCTCAAGTAATTTACATAGTATTGATCTAAAAAGCCCACTAAATCGGGGCCATAAAAAGCAGTGAATAATGCTCAAAACTCCAGTTAACACTTGTCAATAGCGCCAGAATGAACTATTCGCTGCATATTTAAGAAAGGCCTAATTAGTATAAATCATCTCTGTGGGTTCATTCATTCATTCATTCATTCAAAAAATATTTGCTGAATACTTATAATAAGCCAGGTACTGTTATAAGTATCCAAGATATAACAGGGAACAAAACCAATGAAAATCCCTGTCTTTATGAAATTAATTTTGGCAACTCAATATCATTGGGTCTGCTATGTGCTTAGAATGATCTTTTCATCATGGAACACTACATCAAAAGTAATGATGTATGGTGATTAACATAACATAATAAAATTTAAAAAAAGAAAAAGAATGATCTTTTCAGTGCCGTAAGAAATACAAACTATTTAAAAGCCACTGGGCATTGATCTTCTGGTGCTTTATAATCTTTTTTTTTTAAGATTTTATTTATTTATTTGACAGAGAGAGACACACAGAGAGAGGGAACACAAGCAGGGGGAGTGGGAGAGGGAGAAACAGGCTTCCCACCTAGCAGGGAGCCCGATGTGGGGCTCGATCCCAGGACCCTGGGATCATGACCTGAGCTGAAGGCAGACGCTTAAAGACTGAGCCACCCAGGCGCCCTGGTGCTTTACAATCTTGATTAGCCATGGGGGTGGAAAGAAAATAAAACTCACACCTATGAAGTGGCTCATTGCAATATAAAGCAAAGAAATACACAACAGCATTTAAGACAGAACAAGTGTGGCTCGGGCAATTAGAGCTCAAAAACCTTGAATGTACTTTGTACTTAGTAGGCATATTTGATAAATAATTTGAACAGGCAAAGTTTTTAATAAGCAATTTTGTGCAATTTGAGGACTGAGAAAAATGGCAGAAACAAAAAGGGTGGTCCAAATAGGGTGGGTTATTTCTATTATTGCTTATTCGCTTGCTCAAAAAAGGATACTCTATAATTTCCTAAAATTCAGAGTAAAATAACCCTTTGTGGCCCCTGAAACTTTGATGTAACCCTACTATTTAAAATTATATTGGCAGTTACAGATTAATATTGGCCAAAGTATTCAAATTACACAAAATTGTATTTTATGTAGCCAAGTATAAGTGACTTCCAAATGCGTTTCATTTATGTCCAAGTTTAGACCATAGCCAATTTGCAGAATGCCTGACACTGAATTTACTTGATTAAATTTCCCAGTCTCACTGTTTTCCAATGATGATTTCTAACCTAGTCCTTTATTCATGTAGCGCAAAAAGCAGTGATGACAGTGTTTGGGGGGCAGGGGACAGGGTATGAGTGGTTTTGTTTTTTTGTTTTTTCTAAAGTCAGAGCACCATTTCAAGATTTATTTTTTAAAGAAAGACATACAAAGTCAGGAGATAAATTCAAGTCCCTAATTAGACTACTTTTAACAGGGCAAGTGGACAGGGCTTGCCATTTTGTTTTCCATATTTGTTAAAAGCTAGCTCTGGGTGACGGCAGCATGATTTATTATCAACAAGTCTAGGAAGTGAAATATTTTGAATCCACGATGTATCTGGTTTCCCTCCTTTTCCAATACCATGAAAAACTTACTGCCTTCTGATACGTTGAGGTGTTGATTGCAAACGTTTTTGAGTATGCTATACTCTTTGAAGACATAGTTCCTTCACTTACTGCACTCACGGTCTATTGGCAGAAATAGGTACACTAATAATTTAAGATCATAATCAAAAGAAGAACTAACTGCTAAGTGTGACCTGATTTGAAACTCTCCAACCTCTAGATTCTAATTCAAAAAGATTGTGTTCTGGGTAGAGTTTCTCCTAAGCATTTTTCTCCACAAGGTAACAAAGTATACATCAGGGGTCAATAGTGAAATAGCCATGCTTAAAGCCCTGGTAATGAATATTGGTCCAAGAAATCCAGCTTGCAAAAGAACAGAAAGGAAACTAGCACATATTTTAGAAGAAAGGTCTAGGAGCCAAGGAATCTGGCCTTTTAGGAAATAGAAAATTCCTCTTTTAAAATGTGGGCTAAATTTAACTGAGTTCAACCAGGGTTACCCATGGATTTGACAATGATAAATAAATAGGCCATGATCACAGTCTTCATTCAGAGTGGCTTCTCAGCATATCTGGAGATAAGCCACAGTAGGAGCCAGAAACTGACCCACTATCGAACGGGAGACAGAATTGCTAGGGCCCCTGCAAAAAAGACCAAAAAGCCATGTGAGATCTACAAAGTTCGTGGCAGTGGATGGAGGGGCTTTCTTAAGTTACAACTACTATCACAACTAGGGAATTCAAAAGACAATGCCATCACTGTAACTATATAAATTGTTAGCAAGTTACTCAAACACTTGAAAGATGAGGAGGAAAGGAAAGAGAGATACAGCAAAACAATCTCCCCACTTCAACTTAAGAAAACGCTCTCCTTAGTGGGCACTTTTTTCTAAGAACCAACCCCCAGTCAGCTCTTAGAATCCCATTCCTATCCTTATAAACCACTGTTAAATAGTTATTCGCTATACATGAAATAATATTCACGGACAGCCTAGTAATTCTCGAAATGATGTCACCAAATCCTCAGACTGAACCAGACCTCTAACACAGCCTCCTCGTTCAACAGACAGAACAAGAACCACTTGGAATGCCAACAGCTGTGACCAAAATGAAAATCATCTCTTCTAAAATTAGCGAGCGTCTATTATAGTACCCTTAGGCTCTTTCAGGGGTCCCGGCTGTTCTTCAACACTTCCCCCAGACAGTTCGTATACTGACGGTTATGCAGACTTTGTCCCTGCAGTAAGTCTGATCTGACTGATTGGCTCACAGCACTGCTCAGGAATATGAAAACAATACTGTTGACAGCGGTCGCTACATGCCAAGATTTGAAAAGCTTACTGTGTGACCAACAACCCCTTCTACTCTGTGAACTAACTGCCTAGAAAAACAGGGGGTGGTGAAATCAGGACTGAAAAAGTTGAAAAAAAATAAAGATCAATTACTGACTTCCCACCTCACACAGAACATTATATATGATGCACCAAAGTGAGGTTAAAAATGGGTCCCATAAATTGTGGGGTCAATTAATCTTTAAACCTACAAAAGAACCTTAGAACATGTCCAAAACAACATTCTAGAGGATGCCTCTACGATTGCTATTTTACATTCTCAAGGAGGGTTCTCAACCAGGATGGATTTTGCCCCCCAGGGGGTATTTGGCAAAATATCTGGAAACACTTACGGTTGTCATAGTTGAGGAGAGTGGAATTTACTGGCATCTAGTGA
Organism: Neomonachus schauinslandi; assembly: GCF_002201575.2. Lineage (NCBI taxonomy): Eukaryota > Metazoa > Chordata > Mammalia > Carnivora > Phocidae > Neomonachus > Neomonachus schauinslandi. Next base: position 66,102,718 of record NC_058407.1, read on the forward strand.
GTAGAGGCCAGAGATGCTGCTAAACACCCTACAATGCACAGGACAGCCCCTCACAAAAAAATTTATCTGACCCAAAACATCCACACCTGTGGAGTTGAGCAACCCTGTTCTAGAGCCGTAACTGCCCAACAGAAGTTTAATCTGAGCCACGCACGGAATTTTAAATTTTCTAACAGCTACGTTAAGACAAAGGGAAAACAAGCGAGAGATTGACTCAATAATATATTTTATTCAACCCAATATATGCAAAATAATGTCATTTTCAACCTGGAATTGATATTTTAAAAATTAAGATATTTCCCCTTTTTGGTACTGTCTTTGAAATCCACTGTGTATTTTACACTTGTAGCGTATCTCAATTTGGATTAGCCACATTTTGAGTCCTATGCGGTCACCTGTGGCTACCATATTGGAAATTGTAGTTTCCAGAGAATTAAAAATATATATTTCACTTTGGTGGTATGGAAACAGCAGGTTCTCTCCAATTTACAAGGTATGAGAAAAGTGATCTCCCAACCTTATGCTAAGATTTTCCTTGCTCTAAACAAGTGCCATGGCAGGTACACCAATGTGGACACCCCTAGGAGGAGCAAGTAGATTTTAAAAATATAATCATCCTGCCACATGCTGATGAATGTTGGTTCATTAATATTATGGTAAATGAAACTGGATAGGACATGGCCAAAGAGCAATTTTGAATGCTTACAAACGTAGAACACATGGGTCTACTCACCCATTATATTTGAAATCCTCAGAATGTATTAAAACTAGTTATCCAACAGAAATACTATAAATTTTAAAGTCTCTTTTCCTTCCACCCAAAATTTAAAACAACTTTTGAATAGCCAATAAAAAAGTTCCATTGAGTGCCAGATCAATCAGTCAGCAACATTTATTTAGCTAGCACTGTACAAAGACCATTATATTATGCAATAAAATGGGATTAAAAAGAGCTCCTCTGAGTTGCTTACAATCTGCTTGGGAATAAATAAATGATAACATATGAAAACGATTTTAGGACATTTACAAAGCAACATTTTACTGAGTGCCTCTATAAACACTACTTTAGACTCTGGGGCATCTTAAAATAATATGGTTCCCTTTGTTGATGTAGAAATAGCTGAATATCATAGAAATCTATTAAAATTCATTGCCCACAAATCAGCCAGCTAAACCAATTACAAGCAATTGAGTGCAGGTTTATTCAGAGCACATAAGGGTAGTTAGTTAAGTAGTGTACTCTTAAAATAATTCCTCATGTGCTATCTCTACAGAAAAGGGAGATTTCATGGCTGGATTTAATAAAAATATCTATGCGACCACAAAAATGTCACAAAATAGAAAAACAACATTCTTTTTCACCTCTATTCTCAAATTACAAACAGATTCAGATGTGCATCGAGCAATGGTACCTTTGTGAGTCAGTGGGTAGAAACAAAACCTTCCCAAGGGTTGGGGGACTCAAACCACAGGCTAAAGTCTGTGTCTTCTTTTGTCTTGACTTTAATGCCAAATATATCCCGAAAATGGAAAAACACTGTCATTTGTACCTATTTATCTGGTATTTTCGTAGGCAAGACAAGAGTCTGCAGTAGTTCTTAGAACTTCTGACTGAGTTCAAAAATAATTGTGAATGTGGACAAAACAGAAACACACACTGATTCCCTTTGTGTAAAAATTATCTCAAGCATCGGGCTAGGCAGAGATAGCCAGAGATATTAGATCTTTGCCAAACGTACCTACAATGAGTTCCACTTAACTGCATTTTAATTCAATGTTTCATATGCTGTTTTCTAAAGGAATAGGTGGTTTGTTGCAAATAATGGAAATCAGAATTATGTAAATGATCAGAATCTGACCCCTCTCCTTAGGGCTTATAAATCTTCTCTACTACTCAGTAACAACAACAACAAAACCCAAACCACCTGATTAAAAAGTGGGCAAAGAAATCGGGTAGACATTTCTCAAAGAGGATATTCAAGTGACCAATAAGCACATGACAAGATGCTTGACATCACTAATCACTGGGGAAACGCAAACCCAAATCACAATGAGATACCACTTCACACCCCTTAGGATGGCTATTAAACAAATAAATAAATAAATAAATAACAATAACAAGTGTCCGCGAGAATGTGAAGACATTGGACACTTATGCATTGCTCGTGGGAATGTAAAATGGTACCGTTGCTGTGGAAAACAGCATGGTGGTTCCTCAGGAAATTAAACATAGAATTGCTATATCCAACAATTCTACTTCTAGGTATAGAACCAAAAGAACTGAAAGCCGACCGGAACAGATATTTGTATACCCGTGTTTATAGTAGCATTATTCACAATATCAGAAAGTGGAAGCAATCCAAGTGCCCACTGACAGATGAATGGATAAACAAAATGTGGCACATACGTATAATAGAATATTATTCAGCCTTTAAAAGCAAGGGGATTCTTCAGTATGCTAGAACATGGATAAGCCTTGAAGACATTATGCCCAGTGAAATAAGCCAGACAGAAAATGCCACATATTGCATGATTCCACTTATATGAGGTGCCTAGTGTAGTCATATTCATGGCTGCCAGGGGCTGGGGGAAGGGAAAATGGGGATATTGTTTAATGGTTACAAAGTTCAGTTAGTTGCTATCTCTACCCGAGGTCACAAAGGCATCTCAAACCCAAAGGATGCACAACTGAACCCGCTGTCTCCTCTCCCATACCTGCTTCTCCTCTTCTGTTCCAAATATTAGTATCACAGCTCTCTGCATCCCCCAGTCAAATGTCTGGGATCCAATTTCTCCTCTACTCCACCCTGCGTCTAACTCATCATGAAAAACTGATCCTACCTCCTCACACCTCATAGATCTACCCCACTTCTTCATATTTTCTAATATTACTTCAGTCCCTAACTAGACTCTGTTGTCAGTTTGGTCTTCCTCTATTCGTCCTTCACCATGTCACCAGTGTGACCTTTCTAATGTAAATATGTACATATGCCTCCCATGTTTGAAAAACTAAAATAAGGATGCCTGCTACTGTCTTTACAATGAGTCCTATTTCAGGAAATAGGGGCATGGATGGAAAGAATGTATAATAGGACCAAACTACGGGTAATATCAGTCGATCAAGATTACATAACTCTGCCAACATCCATATGAAGCATTTGTGAATTACATCACCTCTGTCATAAACTGGTCTCATGAAAGAGTTCCTCCATATTTTTATACTCTATATTTTCTCACTCTTATTTCTATTCTTAGTTTCAATAATTTTTCCATTTTCCAATTATGTGTACTATATATATATATTTTAAGGAAAAAGTAAGATGGCAACAACATCCATGATATCACTAAGCAGTGAGCGCATCTTGGAAAAGGAGAAAGTTGTATTTCCATAGGATGTGAGTAGACACAAAACTGCCTGTATCTACTTCCTGCTGAAATGTAAGTCTGCTGGTATCCTGGGAAGCTGGACTGTGGGTGTTGGAAATGCAAGGGAATGTGACTAATGTCAAGTGTTTTACATTACAATATTCAAAAAGAAAGTATGATGAAATTCACAAATAGGACATTCTTTAAAAGGGATTAAATTATCATTATCCACACTTAATGACTTTGATTTAGAAAACTCCATTGAGGCAACTAAAAAACTAGTATAAACAATGAATCAAGACCCATAGCTTTCTTGGTAACACACACACACACACACACATTTATAAAGTATGAAAAGACTCCTATTCTCAAGAACAACAAAAAACAAAATACTTACAAATCATCTTTTTAAAAATATATGGGAATTAAGTGAGAGATATGTCATGGTTTTAGATAAGAATATTGAATTTATAAAGTTAAAGCATCAATGCAATTATAGTCAACATTCTGACAGGATTTCCATGGTAATTTGATGAAATGTTTCTAAAATTTACAGAACAAATTAAATACATTTTGAACAAATACAAAAATTTCTTACTCTCCCCAGTTTATTCTTTTTAAAATTTTTTTATTGGAATATAGGTGACACACAGTGTTACATTCGTTTCAGGTGTACAGCATAGTGAAACAATATCTCTATATGTTATGTTATGCTCACCACGAACGTCATTACCATCTGTCACCATCCAACACTATTACAATATCATTGACTAATTTCCCTATGCTGTACCTTTTATTCCCATGACTTATTCATTCCATACCTAGAAGCCTATATCTCCCTCTCCCCTTCCCCCATTTTGCCCATCATCCCCCTTCCCTTTGCCAACCATCAGTTTGTTCTCTGTATTTATAGGTCCAATTCTGGTTTTTGTTTGTTTATTCATTTATTTCGTTTTTTATATTCCACATACGAGTGAAACATATGGTATTTTTCTTTCCAGTCTGACTTATCTCATGTAGCATTATACCCCCTAGGTCCATCCATGTTGTCACAAAGGGCAATATCCCATCCTTTCTTTTATATGGCTGTATAATATTCCATTTTATATATATTTCATTTGCAATAACATATATTATTCCATTGCACGTATGTGTGTATATATCTATACTACATCTTTATCCATTCACCTATCAATGGGCACTTAGGCTGCTTCCATACCTTGACTATTGTAAATAATGCTGCAGTAAACATAGGGGTGCATATATCTTTTCCAATTAGTATTTTCATTTTGGGGGGGTCAATACCTAGTAGTAGAATTACTGGATCATATGGTATTTCTATTTTCAATTTTTTGAGAAACCTCCATACTGTTTTCCACAGTGGCTGCACCAATTTACTCTTCAGTTTATTCTTTCAGAAAGTGCCAGGCAGGATTTTAGTCCTTTGCCTAATGTATATCTCTGGCATTATCACACTTCATACCAGCTCTTCATTCCCACGCCTTTTATCCTGTTGAGGTGCTTGAAGGTCAGGAACAGGATCATTCATCGTTTCCACCACACAGCATGAAACATGGCTCAGAGGGAACTCTCAATAAATATTTCTTGAATAAATAATTTCTAAACTGGTTAAACAACTGTGCCCACAGAGTGATGATTAACAGACCCATATCAGCCTAGAGGGCAGGCACCAGTGCCATGCTATATGATTTGCTTATTGCACTTTCATCACCATCACAAAGGATTACATTTGTACAGGGTACACTTGCTATTTTGTGAATGTTGACAGTCTGGGAGGAATAAATAATAAGCTGGCAGAAATGAGAATGCTCCCAAATGCTGATGAGAAATAGGCCCAATTTAGAAAGATGAAATTCAGTAAGGGCAAGAATAAAATAGCACACACACACACACACACACAGATACACACCTCTATTAATGAAAGTTGGAGAACATGAGATGGGAACAGAATTTTGAGAACATACTTAGGATGTTAGAAGTCACACAATGAGGTGGTCTCCAAACTCTGGAACAAGGTGACTTTATGTGGTCTAAACAATCCTAGACTTACCTTGAAAAGCAATGGGAGGGATGCCTGGGTGGCTCAGTCAGTTAAGCATCTGCTTTGGCTCAGGTCATGATCCCAGGGTCCTGGGATCGGGCTCCTTGCTCAACGGGGAGCCTGCTTCTCCCTCTCCCAGTTTCTCCCTCTGCCTGCTTCTCCCTCTGCCTGCTGCTCCCCCTGCTTTGTGCTTTCTCACTCTCTCTCTGACAAATAAATAAAATAAAAATCTTAAAAAAAAAAAAGAAGAAAAAGAAAACGAAAAGCAATGGGAGATGGAGTTTCCAAATTTAATAACAATCTTCAGGTTTTTATGAGTTATATTTTGTTTGGATTAAAATCCCCTAATATTTGGCTTCCATTTTAGACTTTCATGAAATCAGTTTAACTGTGTCCTCTTTTTTTAAGCAGAAACATAATTTTGTATCACTAAACAGTAGGTTCTATGAGTCTTGGGAAAATTAAACTTTGCCCTGAAGCTTCATAGCATGTAAGGATTTGACTAGATTCAAAGTGAGACAAGAACTTGGCCCTCATCCTTTCCCATAACCATTAGAATAGCATAGTTATGGCTAACTGTAGATAAGCAGTCAAGGCACTTGTTCTGCTTGTACACTTCAGTGTTTTCTGGAAGTTTCTCGAATACTGAGATATACCATATAGGAGTTGCTCCATCACATAAATTTTCCTTGAAGACCCTATTTGACCATCAAGATATGGCAGAGCAAGGCATATCTGTTAAAAACAGTATGAGAGACTTCCCCAACAAAGGAATTAGGCGTGCTACCCATGCCACATCTTAAAACATCTCTGCTTTTCTTCATCTGCCCATCTCTCTCTCTCTCTCTCTTCCAATTATCGACAATTTTGCCTCTAACAATGCAGCATAATGGAGGTCTGTAGACAACAACTTTAACTTACCGTAAACAAATTAAACTTTAGATTCATCTTCATGTTAGACAGATGTGAAATTTGCCCTTTTTAAAAGGGAACTTCAAGCAGTGGGTCATTGATAGTTTTTCACTATACCCCATGGCCATTATTTACAAGTGATGATAAGCCAAAAAAAATGTGGGCATCTTCAAACATGTAGATACAAGTCTTCAAGCCTCATACAACAACACTATTTCCTATAAAGGTTTCCACATACAAACAAATTCCCCTGCATGCCATGGGGAATGCTACAAAGCAAGGCAACCTATAATTACACTTCCAATAAATGCAAGTGCAGAAAATAGTTTCAAAATGGTTGCCACAGATTTCAGCAATATCTTTTGGTTTACCAGATGCATAACTGACTAGCTCAAACTTGACTTAAAAAATCAAACTCAATGCTAAATGCCTGGTACGTTTGTAGAAGAAAATGCCAACAGCATCATGTGCTACAAATAAGTAAGACTATGATAGAAAGTGAAGCCCAAGAGATCAAAATTTTCCACCTCTACTTCCTCCCTTAATAAATTATTATAATTTCAGACTGTATTAATGTAACCCAAATATCAGCTGGAATCTACTTCCTCCTTGATTCAAACATCCCCTGGGCTGTAGAAGACCAAAGTCCTTTCCAAAAGTTCTACACATTTGGGGGGATGAAGGAAGGTGTTGCTGGTATGTGTGCAAGGCTGCTTTGCCTCTGAATGCCTGCTTCTACCTAATTTGTTCTTGTTATGGTTCTTCTTGTTTGTGCTCACCCTATTCTACCCTACATGGAAGGAGGTCTTTCCTGTTACTTTCAATCCAAAAACAAAAGGAAGTCCGCAAAGCATGAATGCTTATGGCAGATTTTACTAAAGGCTGAGGAGTTGGGATAGTTTACAACTGCAGAAATAGAAATAATCTCATCAAATATTAAACCTTCTTGCTCTTACAAATCCTTCAATCACCCCAATACCCGGGAATTTCCACTCACCACCTTTATCCTCTGTGGCTCTCCAGAGTCACAACTCCTTCCCTGGCTACTCTCTACCCGCCACCCCCCACCCCCCCCACCCCCACCTTTCCTCTATCTTCCCAACCCCAGCTCAGCTCTCTGCATGCTCAACCTTCAAAAAATTCATACTAAGACCACCTGAAAATATTCAGACCCAATATGGTCCTCAGCAGAACAAAACAAATCTTCAAGGGACAAGGTCCATTTTCCTTTGAAGGCAACTGTGGTTGGTCTTGCCATTTCCCCCATTTGTACTATAACCACATTTGTTTGTTGACATAATTTGGCACAGGATTTGAAAATCTGGAGAAACAAGTGGTTTCCGTCTTTGCCTATCATAACATTTTTAGAATATAAAATTCAAATTAACGCAGGTATTCAAAGTAATTCTAATGAGCCAGGTCTCTCATTTGGGGGGGTAGGCATATGAAAATTTATTACTGTCACATCTTCACCATCAAAACTTAACGATGTTGGTCTTTCCTTCTTGTCTTTATATAAGGTCAAAAGAGACACATTGGCTACTTTAACAACCTTAAAGTGAACTCCAAGAATGTCACTGACAGCATGACCTTTTTGACCAAATCCAGCAACCAGAACTTAATCATTTTCCTCAATAAAATTCAAACAACCATCATTGGGTACAAAGGCTGTGATTTTTTTCTTTCACCATTTTTGATCAGCTAGACCCTGATATACTTCCTGAGGGCAGAATTTGGCTGTTGGGCTTCAAGCCCTTCTTTTCCCAGCACAATTCCCTTTGCAAAGGAAGTGCCTCCAAAAGGGTTGGCCTTCAGGGCTGTGCCCAAATGGGCTCTCTTGTACCGTTTATCAGGCCACGTCTGATCTCACTGGTGGCTATGGAGCTTCCTGGCACTATGACACTTGCCCGTGTTGCCAGCACCATGGGTGTAAGCAAAAGAGATGCCAGGTCTCTCGTTTTGTGTCCATGTTTGTTCAGTCTTGAGCTTCTCCACACAGAAAGCCACAGTGGCTCAGAATCTTGAAGCACGTTCTCTAATACAACTATCTCCAGCTGCCACAGAGTCTCTAAGCAAGATGAGAGTGGACTTAACATGAGGGAATCATGACAGTTAAGAAAAGAACATTTTCTTCCAACTTCTAACTGACTTTTGTTAGTACATAAATGTTCCCCTAATTACTTTCTCTTCCAAACTGTTTCTCAGCTTCCTGTAGATTATGTAGCAACAATTTGTTTCCAAATCTTGTGCCTTCATACTGTTTTTTTATAGTTTGTAGTCCTGTAATAAATGATGGTTAAATAGATAGGGGCAGAACCTTTCATTCTCAAACACCACTATCTGGAATCTTACAGATCCTAGTATTCAATTCTCAAATATGAAGTAAGTCTAAATGATTCCACACTTTCACACACAAGGTATTTGGTGGACTTATTAATCTAATAATATCAGTTTGGGCTGAGTACACTTTGGAAAACAAAAAAAGGAAGGAAGGAAGAAGTATTTTTGCTAAAGAGTAAAAGAGTTCCCAGGATTACCTTTTTTCTTCATCTAGCCAAAGCCATATTTCTGGCTCTTACTCACCTTGTTATTCAATTCATGGTGTAGAGATGCCCCGGAGGCAGAGATGATTGTTGAAGACTTTTTCTATGCAACCCTATGACTCATTGATCCTATGAATCCACAGTTTGTAATTATAACATAATGGAAGATATTATTTTATAAAAGGAGAAGCTATGACTTGTCCAAAAAAGGAATACAGATTATAGTAAATATAAGAGGAATTAAAACACAAGTTTGCAAACACTTTCCTTTTGTATGAACAGGATTTGAAGGAATCATTTTAGATGGGAAAAAGAGAGACCTAAAGTTTAATTTCTATTTAAGACATTTGGTTTATCCTTCATGAAAAAATTATCCTAAACTATGTGGGTTTTGCTCTTAGGAAATTAAGCTTTTGTATAGAAGGGTTTAAATATTTTAATATTAATTAAAATGTATTTTTACTTATTTGCTTCAGTTACTTAAGAAACGCTTATACTTTAAATTTCCTTTTATGATCGATATACATTCACTTAATTAACAAAAAACTGTATTATTACTATAACATAAACACGCACATTTAAAAAAAAAAAAGCAAGCGATTTGCCAATATGATGAGTAGCTACATTTAAAATGCAGATCCTTTATGAACCAACTGACTTACAGTAATTGTGCTGTATTTTTCCATTACAGACAAGAGCAGTTTGGACTATCTTATGAATTCAGAGTCCAGGGAATTCCAATGAGATAATGTCATTGACCTTGAGTACAAATAATCAGTGGTGAATATTGTAATATGATAATGTGAAAGTTGCAAGGAGCTCATTCTCAGACTGTACCAGAAAACCTGCTAAATCAACAATAAGATGAGACACAGTGTGAACTAAGAGAGCAGAACTTTAAGGCATGTTACTTAAAATAGAAAGGCTTCTAAACAACTGAGAGATTAAGTGTGAGCCCTCACGATTAACTGCTTTAAATTAGTTCAGCATGTGAGCATCTATCATGTTATCTATCAGCCCCACATCACTTAAATGGCCAAAGGTAAATGCCAGCTTTCAGCTCAGTGGTTCTTACTTGGTTGTTCCTTCTGTCTATTGTATCATTTAAATCAACTAGCGTCCCCGCCCCATTCAGAAAGCAGGCAGCTTCATCAGAAATGCCCCCGTTTCTGCGAGCAGCACACTCCTCTGTGAATATAAGACAAATACTGACTCTTTAAAGGGACAACACCATAGGAGAAAAGGATTATCTGACCCACGCTATGTATGTTTACACCCACAGGCTGCCAAAACCCTCCTTGATATTTGTCAGAAATGCAGCTGTAATTAGGGAGAGCAGAAGAAAATCAGCCTCAGTTTGCTAACTGACCTGAGGCATCTAATTTATATACATGTTCATTTTGTTAAAACATGCAAGCAAAGAGCTATTGGAGGCCATATGCCATTCGTTATGAAAAGCACATTCCTTTAGTCTTTGTAACAAAAGCCATATGGCTTTCCGAAAGTTAATTATATCATAAATATGCTGTAATAGTGGGGAGTGTGGGCTAGCAATTGCTGGAAGAAACTTTGAGACCTGGCGTTGAGTCAGTTTCTCAATGGATTCCATTCAGAACCTTGGGGAAGTGACATGGCCATTGTGCCTCAGTTTCCCAATATTCAAAGTTAAGATAATAATAATACGGAACCTGCATAAGAGAAGAAAACAGAAAGGTGTTCCTACTTAAAAGCAAAATAACGTTTCAAACTATAATTCAGGTCCATAAAACACTAAAACAGTAAATGAGTTTTTGAAATACTGACTAGTTCATCAAGATGGTCTCTTCCTCCTTCTAATGCATCTTTCCCACCATTGCCAGAGTAATCTTTCTGGAACACAAATCAGATTGTTTAACTCCATTGTTAAATGTTACTTATAAAATATCACTTGAACTCTATAAATGGCCCTTTATAGTCTGCCCCCACCTGTTGTCCAGACTCATCTGCCAGCAATCTCTCCCTGTCCTGACACACGGGCATAAACATCATGTCCCAGGACAGATAACTCTTGTTCCCATCTTTGTGTAATTCAAGGTCTGCTCCCTTGGCCTACTCCCTTGGAGGATGCCCTACCTCCTCTTCTCCACTTAGCTCCTATGCATGTGTCAAGACCCAGACCATCGTCTTCCCCACAGTGAGGTCTTTGACTTCCTCAGGCCATTGGTAGTTCACTGCTGTGAGCTACCATAGCACCTGCTGCAAACCTTCTTAAGCCCTTATTACATTGTGCAGTCATTATTTGTAAACATATCCCCTTCTCCTCGCACAGAATTGGGCTCCTCAAGCGGAGAGTCTCAGGCCTGGCAAGTAGCAGGTGCTCAGTAAATACTAGTTTATCAACCACTTTTTAAAAATAGAGGCAACTGGCTATTTGATGCCAGTTTCTAACTAGTTTCCATATTCATTTCAACCTCCCAACTTCCCCTCCATCTGTAACATTTTCTAATAGTCAGAAAATGACCCCAAGGGACTCGTAATGTTCCTAACTACCAAAGACAGACTCGTCCACTGTGCTATCCTTTTGATGCAAGAAAATGAAACGATTTTAGAAGGTTTTTAAGCCAAGATTAAAGCCAAGAGTTTTCCGGTTAAACTTCAGCTAACCAAAAAATTAAATGAAACACAAGTCCTCATTCCTGAAGCATTTAATTAATCATGGTTTTGCGGAAACTTAATCCAGCACAGAGGCCGAACTGAAACAAGAGAGCCAAACAAGTCCAGCAGATAATTACTCCATCTGACATAACCAAATGGGGTATAGTTGTGCATGGCATAATAGTGATGACTGTAAATTGTCTAACATGAAATTCTCATCTCAGTGAGGCAGAGCATTGCTCTAATGGCCTAATTTGATTTTTTTTAAATGTTATTTCATTATGCTTCTGGTTTACACTTTAAGGAGACAGGAAAACCTCTCACTAATTCCATTGGATTTGGAATTTCTAAAAAGGAAGGTGTCCAAAGAATCCTCATTCTAAGTCATCTCCACATGTGCTAAGAGTAGCAAAAAAAAAGAAAGAAAGAGAGAGAGAGAGAGAAAGAAAGAAAGAAAAAAAGAAAGAAAGAAAGAAAGAAAGAAAGAAAGAACATTTATGTCTGCGAGATGTACACGTAACTTGGAATAGAACCAGAAGAATGTCTGAAAGTCAAAGAGGAGAGAGGGCAAAGAGTCTGACTTACAAATTTGTTGGGAGCTATTTTATAGGAAACAAGTTTTAGGATCTGATTTAAGGGCAAGGCAACAGGGAAATAATAATAATAATAAAGGCAAGAGGGAATCATTGATATAGTTGAGCTCCAAAACTTTAATTTCCTCAAAATAGTTTCCAGATGGTTAAGAATGCCTTTCTGTGTACAGTATTTTCAGGAGCTAAATAAAAAGTTATCCATTTGCCTATATGGTAATTTTTCAGCAAGATGCCACATTCATTTTAAATTGTCGTTGCTGATACCAAACCTTTGATGTTTGAGACACCTGCCTGGGAGTCAGCAGCATACTCTATCAGAATGTCAGGAACCGTCACGAGGACCTGGGCCCTGGGCCCTGGGAGACAGGGCTGTGCGTCATGGGTATGTAGCAACTCTGGGCTTTGATGTTTACTTTCCCTCCAGAAGGAGAGTACTACCAAATGTCTCAAGAGTTTCTCCTTTCTTCCTTCTGCATCTATAGGATGCAAGTCCTGGAACGATGACAGGGGAGAAGCAAGGAAAAGATTAAGGAGGGAAAGAAGGTGGCATTTCTTGATTCTCCTTTTCATCTTAGTGACGACGGACCCAGACTGGGACTCAGGAGACTGGAAGGTCATCCTCAAACCCACCTCTTTGCTAAATTACTGAATTTCTCTGTACTTCACTTTCTCTGTCAGCCTTCTATTTTCTTAATAGAAATATGAACAGTATGAAGAACCCTAGTAACTACATGTGGATTTCTTAAAAGTCTATTATATAAACACAATGACTTTCAAAGTATCATTTTTTAATTATGAAGCCATGCATACATTCATTCATTCGACAACTACTTTTGAATGCCTGCTATATATCAGATGCTGGTAGCTGAAATTTAATGGTAAGCAAAACTCGGTACCCATCCTTGTGGAGTTTAAAGTCCAAGGACTGATCAAATAATCACACACATAGAGAGTTACAAACTGGTGTGTATATAATAATTACAACCCACACTTACCATGATCCAAAAAATACTGTATTTCAACTATTGGATATTCCTGTTTGTTCTCCAATTTATCAGTTAGCTTTAAGCATCAAGCAAGTCTTGAAAACTACTTTCCCAATATAGCATATTACTTACCAATTCAGGCTTTTAGATAGTGATTAGTATTGAGCTTTTCAGGTGGAATTGGGCCTCCATTTAGTAAAACAGAAGAAATATTGGTATAAACTTAAAACCATAAGATAGGAAGTCGAGACCTAAAGGAACTTCCAGCATATTTACCGAAAAGCTATCTTTCAGTCTTTATAATAAAAAGATCCTACCTCGGTGGTGATCATAGCAGCTGACACATCATATGTGCCAAGGTACCATTCTAAGCACTTTATAAATACTAACTCATTAATTATTGTAATAGTCCTCTGAAGTAGGTATGAGTAATGGTGGTGGTATTATCCCCATTTTACAGATAAGAAAACTGAGGCACAGAGGGATGAAATAACTGACCTGCTGTCACACAGCCAGTCAGTAGAGTCAAGATTCAAGCCCAGTCTGTGCTCTTAACCACCATGGCGTACGCCTGTTGTTCATATAGCTGGTCTGCTGAATCATGCTGAAAATGACATTCTTTTGCTTCAATAATCTAGACAGCATGTTCAAGACCTATCTCTGTCCCCTCATTGTTCTGCTAGTGACTTTATCCTTCTCACACAAAGGATAAATTCCACTTGGTAACTCCTTGTGGGAGTTACATTTAAAACAAAGAAAAACAAAACTTCCAATTCTTTTCTATCAGGAATTTGATCTATTAAGATTTAAAAAAAAAAAAGGAGAGGGATTTCCTAATGACGTTTTTAAAAACAAGAGGCTCAGTTGCTCATGTTCTAGCAAAATGTCTTCTCCCATTGTTCTTGCACAGTAAGCTGTTCCTAGGTTTGATAGAAGTTCTACCGCAAAGGAAATGATTCTCCCACAATGTGTGCAATACAATGTGAAATGGTGCCATTTAGTCTGAACTTGAGACTCTAAAATAAGGTGAGAAAGCCAGACCGCATTCTAGCTCCACATCATTTTGAGGCTAGAAATGCATCCACAGAAGGTATGTTGACAACTACCACATTTTCATCTCAAATCCTGCTGCTTTCCAGGCTTCACTCATGCCAGAAGATTTCAAGAGCAAAAGAAAAAAAAAAAAAAAAAAGAAGCAAAGCAAAGGAGACATGCTCTGACAAGTTGGTGTGGAATGCCTTTTGACTTTTTCTTACGGTGAAAGATTCTTTGGGGGATGAAGATTAAGCAATCATCAGAAATGAGCCTCCTCATATGACTAGATAATTAGCACAGAGTCTATTTTTTTAACTTAAAACTTCAGAAGCCCAGATTGAAATGAAGAATGACTACAAACAACTAACCATCGTTAAGCCTGATACAGCTTACAAGACAAAACAAGAATCTTTTGGGCAACTGCCATCAAGATGTGCTGGGGAACAGGAGTTTTACTACTGCACAGAAAATTGAGAACATGAAAAACTGTGTATAGTTGTTAAGATATATATACATCTAAAACAAAACACTAGAATTTATAAAAGCACTTTTCTTCTCAGCAGGGTCCATGAAATACACGGAGTGCTGTGATTAGTCCTTATTTTGTAACTGGGGCTCTAAAATGACAAGTTAATACTTTAAGAAAAAGAATATACCAGAATATGTGGGTATACCGTCATCCCTGAACAGAACTCCAACTTGAATCTCCTAAACTTGCCACGAAAATGTTAGCTTTAAGCAGGTGCACCTTTCTCAGGAATGGGAGGGGTCTTGCTAAGTAATTGGTGATTGGTCATCAGGAAGCAAAATGTAAATGAGGAGGATAAGTGGGGATGCCCCCCCCCACACTCTGCTCCTCCACCCCAGTATCACGTTAAAAACAGGTGCCTTCACTTAGGTCAGAGTGGCAGACTACCTTCTACTCCCTTCCCCCGACTCTTCAGTCCCATAAATAAATTAGAGTGCTCTGAGCAAGATACACCCTGCAAGGGACACAACCCTTTCAGACAAAAACTCAGCTTTGTCTGCTTGCCCAAGGTGGCCTAGATTTTCGACCTAAGATATTGAGGTGGGAACAACATGAAGAACTGGTTAAACTAACTTTCTCAGCTAGAAGGGCATAGGAATGAGGTAGGAAATATAGGGATCTCCCAGAGCTGCTTTTCCTGTTTGAGCCACTTATAACTCAGCTTGGGAGTCTTAGTACATAGAAACCTAGTGACCAGGTTTCAGTTTGAAGAACACAATGATTTAGAAAGAAATGCAGTCAGCCATAGCACTGTATGATTCAGAGTCCATTGAGGCAGACCTCTGTCTATCAACAAAAGACCTAGGAAGTGTTAGGCCAAACAAATCAAAGTTCCATCTTTAGAGGAACTTCACAATTGTCTCGGAACTGCCCAAGAAACAGCCAGGAAAATTTTCAAAGCAACAAACCAGAAAAGCAAGCTCATATGGCTCAAGCTGGGTAGTAAATCACAGCCAGTGTTTATCAAATGTCAGACACTTTACATACATTGTATCCCCCATTTGACAGATGAACAAACTGAGGCTCATAGGGTTTATTTGCCTTGCCCAAAGTTACATATAGGTTGGCTGCATATCCTAATCTGTCTCTACCATCACTCACTGCCCATAGATAGAATGCCACACTACCACTGTAATGCAGTAACTTGGAAAAATAGTTACAAAACAATGTTGAATGAGGGCACCTCGGTGGCTCAGTCAGTTAAGCGTCTGCCTTCAGCTCAGGTCATGATCTCAGGGTCCTGGGATCGAGTCCCACATGGGGCTCCCTGCTCTGCGGGGAGTCTGCTTCTCCCTCTGCCCCCCATGCCCATTTGTGCTTTCACTCTCTCTCTCTGTCAAAAATAAATAAAATCTTTAAAATTAAAAAAAATAATAATATTGAATGAAAAAATCCTACAAGCTATCATCGAATCATGTAAAAGTTTACATGCAGGTAATAAAGAATTGGAAAGAAATCTGAAGCACATTTAAAAGTCGTGTTAGGGTAGTAGGGTTAAAAATTTCTCTTTGTATTGTTGCAAATAGGGAAATACTTGTCAAATGTTCAAATGATTATGCACTGAGGAGGGTGTTCAGACCCAGGTGAGACCAATCACCAGGGAAGACCGCCTGGAGAAGGGGAGCTTTCATTACCATCTTGGGGCTCACGTTGGCCAAGAGGAGAAAGAAGTTGCCAGAGCAGTGATGAGACGCTTAATTTGGCAAATTCAAAGGCACTAAAGTAAAACAAGGCTGCTGTGGCATGGAAGACAGTTGTTAGGAAGGATGAGATGTCTGAATTTTATAATCTGGAAAATAAGGAATAACACCACAAAAGCATATGAGGAACTTTATTCTAACCACTGTGTGGAGGATGGTTCAGAGGACAGGGACCAGGGCAGGGAAACCACTAGAAAACAGTGGAATGAGAAAAACATTCGATGCAGTGTGAGCTCCCAGTCTTCCCTCAGAGCACAGCATTATCTAAACCACCCCACAAAAGAGCCTCAGATAAATGCACCCGCGCACATGTTCGCCCTCTTCTAAATGAGGGTTAGGGTCTCTACAATCTCAGGGATCCCATGAGGCTTTTACCACAGCGAGGTGATCATACACATCAGGATCTACAGGCATATAAATAATACGAATCGAGAATATTTCAGTGCATTGAAGTATTGCTTTTCCTCTGCCCTTGAGAAACCCAGGAGCATTTGGAGAAGCCTCACATGAGTGCGTATCCGCGACCCACCCATTACAGAACTAATGTCTTTAAAGTGAAACGCTCTGACTTGCATTTCATTAGTCATTGATAGATAAGCCGAATGTAGAGCTGAAATGTAAATATGTCTAGCTGGGTGGTGGACAAGCTGCTAGAGGTAAGTAAGTGAGTAAATAAATTTATGTTTAAAAATAGCAGCTATTTTAGGACCATACAACATAAGGGCTTTGTGCACTCACTTTTGTGTGACTTCACTCCACGATTGGAGCACATACTTCAGGAAGACTGCTCTCGTTCTAATTACGGAAATGACAGGACTGATCGAATTACTCACAGCATAGCTTGCTTTACACCGAAGAAACGGTGGCGACAAAGGGCTTTGATTTGATGATTGAAAATTGCCAGCCATTTCTATAGGCCTTTGGAGAAAAAAAAAAAGCTCAACTGATGATAAAAACATAAACAAGGGTGGTGGAAGTTTGTTTAACCTTGAATCCCAGGTGGTGGGCATGGTTGTTTTACCCTTAGTTACGGCTGTCGAGTTTAAAGAAAAATAACTCGTAGGAAAAGGAGCTGTTTTAATTCTCTGTAAACGTGGACAGAAATACTGATTTTTTCTTTTTTGGATGATTCTTTTTATAGCTATTGTTGATGGGTGTCTAATTTGTATCCTATTTGCTAGATTTTAAAACAAATACTTTGCTCAATTATTTTTTTTTTAAGATTTTATTATTTATTTGACAGAGAGAGACACAGCGAGAGAGGGAACACAAGCAGGGGGAGAGGGAGAGGGAGAAGCAGGGTCCCCGCCGAGCAGGGAGCCCGATGCAGGGCTCTATCCCAGGACCCTGGGATCAGGACCTGAGCCGAAGGCAGACGCTTAACGACTAAGCCACCCAGGCACCCCATACTTTGCCCAATTACAAAGGATCGGGGGAGGGGGCAAGTGTGGCCTGATGTTGATAATCTGATTGGTTCATTCCCTGTGTCCTCGCTCCTAGAAATGCCACCAAAAGATTCAGACTCTTTGCCTATCTCCTCGGATTGGTGGCTTGCTGTGGGTGGTGTGGTTAGTAAAACAACAAGGTGGGGAAACCCCGATCATTCCCGAAGCTGAAACCCTTGGCCCTTTTGCAAGGGAAGAGAATGAGACTTCTCTTAGGCTGCCTGGGGCCAGGGAATAGAAAAATCAGTAGCCACATGGACACAGCCTGCAGTCTTGTCATTGCATGCCCCAGTGATTATTATATGCATAATAATAAGATTTTCTACTCCACAGTTATTTTTACTTCCAGGTAAATTGTGGTTATTAAACAGTCAACGGATTCATTTTCTTGGGCAATGCCCGTTAATTCTTGACCCTCTCCACTCCCCATCCTGCCCGATACCCCTACACACACACAAACGCATGCCAGAAGGTAAGAAAGCAAAAGTACTAATGTGCCCATTTAACAACAGTATACGTTCCGAGATACCAGAGTCTCAATGGTTGAGTCATAAACGACCCTCTCAACTGTGCTGAAGGTCAAGCTCGGAAGGACACTGAGATGTCATGGCTCCAGATAGGGTGTTTTTCTTTCTCTGGTTAGCCTAAGTTATGGCAAAGAACGATAAACAAATTTGTGAAATAAATGTCTACCAGCCCATAATTTACTGGGCAACCTGTATGGAATTGCATAAAAATAGCATAATGATTAACCCTGATTAGTTTGTCTTTTCCTGCATTTCCAAGTCAGGTTTCCTTCCTCTGCCTGCTGACAGGCACTGTATTCTCTTCTGCCCTACCCTCAAAAAGTGTTCACAAGGAGCCAAAAGACAGATTGTCCTTCAGGGCGGAATGACTAATGAGGCTTTAAGTGGGCCCTTCTTTAGAATAAAGAGCTGCCTGCAGGCCCTGCCTCTGAAAGGACAGGGACCAGGGAAAGGTCTGTTTGGAGCCTTTGAAATGGTGCCTGCCTTACCCCAGGATTCACACACATTCTTGAATTGACGCCCATGCCAAATACAGGAGAACCAACTAGCAGCTCATTGCTTATATTTCATTTACATACATTCCACCAATATTTGTTTATTGGTTGCTGTGGCAGCATGTTTGTTTGCTCTGAGTTCAGTATTTAAAGGAGACTGTGGGGCTAATGTCCTTAACCAAGAAATGTGAGCTGTGTCTACCTCTCTGGAGCCTCAGAGGGTTCCTTGCCTGTAGCTTCAGATGCCAGGCCCCCTTTTCTGCTGGCATTCCCACTAAAGGTGGAAACACTGACCCGAAGAATCCTGCTCCGTAATCTCTCCTTTATCAACAGCTACTCTGGAGGAGGCAGGAGAGCGGCATGATGTCAGCAGGATGCTGACAGGGAGCATCTTCTTGGCACCTTCTACCCCCCACTCACCAACACCCCCAGATAAGAGCAATGCGGCTTCCATGCAAGCGAAACTCAGCATAGAACTTGCCGGGTTAGATTTATGCGGGAACACACTTACGCCGTGTGATCACCATCTTCTCCCTTCCCCCTCCAAACTTCTGTTCCTGGTCCCTCGGCAAGGAAGTAGCTGTGCAGGCCACAGTGACTGATGGCATGCACTTGGGAGACAGATACTGAGTTCGAATCCCAACTCCATTTACTGCATATGAAGTATCGGGCAAGTTTCCTAATTGCTCTGAACCTCACCTTCTCCATCTGTAGAATGGAGATAATGACCACTTTGCAGAATGATACGAGGATGAAATGGAATAATGCATGCAAAGCAGCATGCCAGCTGCATAATAAGCACTCAGTAAATGCTCACTAGTGTTATTAATGGAACAACCATATATGTAGTTGCTCAGTTGAAGCAGGTACCTTAGACGGCATTTCTCCTTTCTTTCTCTGTACCCAACCTGACTTTATGGCCAATTAATTCTCCCTCCTAAATACAGTTAAAATCTATTTCTTCCTCCCTGTCCCTGCTGCAATAGCTAAACATCTTTTCTACTATTATAACCTTTTAACTTGTATATCACCCTCTTCTTATTCCAACCATTCTGCACGCTTCCCAACAGTGAGCTTTCCGAAAGAAAGGTGCTCATGCCATTCCCCGTATTCAGGTCCTTCAGGGGCTCCACGCGTTACCTTTAGGACGCAGTCCCAGTTCCTCAGCACAGCATTTGGAGTGAGGACCGCAGCAGCTCGCAGCCCCCTCACCACTCTGGGCATGCTCCTTCCTCACGGAACAATTTGCACTCCTTACAACAGCCTCATGTCCAATTGCCTTTGAACAGACTGTTCCCTGTACATGTTCCTGTCTTCATATGGTGGACTCCCACGTATCCTCTAAGATTCAGGGCCCAGAGTTCTTTCCCAACAGTCTTCCTGACTCCTCACTCACGTATTATACTAGTTTATTTTCTGTTCACCTCTCTGGCTCCTTGTGTCTAGGACAGCCAGCAAACATTTAATGAGCACCCTATCTGGGCCGAGCACTGAGCGAGGTGCTAGACACACACTCGCTTTCCATCACTGCATAGTCCCCTGTGGCTCTGTGATCCTTGGTGCCCCAGGGAAGTGTGAGCAGGATTTGACCACCTAAGATCTCTCTCTTCAAAACTCCCATGCAAACCTTAGTGGCTGCCCACGAGTAGATACAAACCCTTACGTATAAATGTTACCTAAATTTATTCTCACAAAAACCCTGTAAAATGTTACCTAAGTTTTGCAAATAAGAAAGCTCTGGGAGACTTAATGTCTCGTTCAATGTCAACAAGCTGGCGATTGCCCCCCACCCCCGCCCCAGGTATTAGGGGATGCAGACTTGCATAGCAGTTATGAGCTAGCGTTTGGTGTGAGACCAACCTGGGTTCAAATCCCGGCCTTTCTGCATACGAGCTGTATAGTCTTACAGAAATTACTTCATCTGTTTGAGCCTGAGTTTCCCCCCATTGGAAAGAGGGGAAAATAATACTTATCTATCTACTTCACATGGTTGTGTGAAATCCAAATTAAGAAAGGAATATAAGCTTTTGGTCCCAGAGCCTGGTGAGATCCCAGGGGGACCCAAAATCATTTCAGAGCCCATATTCTTAATCATTCCATGGTTCTTACTTTCTGAGGAAGTATTGGGACTGAGAGGAGAAAAGCAGATTCAATCTGAAGCTGCACAGGGAACCTGAGGCCTAAACAGAATGTCCTTGTTTCCAGTAATCAAGGACACCAAGAAAATTGCCTGTGTGCCAAGTACATTATAGATATTTCTTTCTTTTTTTTTTTTTAAAGATTTTATTTATTTATTTGAGAGAGAGAGCACATGAGATGGGGGAAGGTCAGAGGGAGAAGCAGACCCCCTGCCGAGCAGGGAGCCCAATGTGGGACTTGATCCAGGGACTCCAGGATCATGACCTGAGCCGAAGGCAGTCGCTTAACCAACTGAGCCACCCAGGTGCCCCATTATAGGTATTTCTTAGAGAATTCAGATCCTGTCCGCCATCAAATAATGAGGCTTTGTGAAGTGGGGAAGTCCTTTGAAAGGTACAAATAGGCAGGATTGTTTTCATTACTAACGGTCTGAGTTGGGGCCCTCTGTAACTCCGGTGAACTTGTCAGGTTATCTAAAAATCATTTCCTTCTTCTATCACTTCTGGGGATAGTATTCACTTGAATATCCACCAAAATTAGTGTGTTGTTAATTCTGTCAGGTGGAGTATTTTGGTCCCATTTTGTAAAAATAACATGACCTACTTATAGGTCTGGTATAATGGAATAAAATTGTTTTCACCGTTTCTCGTAATCTTGAAGCTATAGACAGTGATGATAATATTACACGGTCATTAAGCTCCTACTATGTGCTAAGTACTGGGCATTTTTAAAAAATACATTATTTCACATGATGGAAGAACCCAGCGAGATATCATATGCTGTGAGTGGCAGAGCAGGAAATCAAGCCTATCAGAAGCCAAGTTCTCTTCAGCCATTCTGTACAAAGCACCTGTTTCCCAGACTATCAGGAAACCAATATAAGTAACATACCCCCCTGTCCTAAAGGGACTTACTGTGTAGCTCCAACTTACATCTTGCCTTGGACAAAAGAAGGGATCAATAAATACATAGGTAGACTCCATGGAGTAGTCAGCCTAAATCTAATACAAAACAACGTGCAGAGGAGGGTAAATCATTGCTGACGTGAAATACAGAGGCAGTAGGAAAGGAGAGGAGAGCTGGAAAATCAGGAAAGGCCCCACGGAAAGATGTCCTCTGAGATCACAGGACTCCATAAGCTCGTCTTAGCTCTCGACTCCAGCGTCCTTTGCTATTCTCATTAGATTCTATTTATAATTTTGCCTTAAGTCCCAGTACCTGTCATGACTCTATCTCGCAATCAAAGTAAGAGGATCTGGCTTGCCTCCCTCTCTCCGTGTTCACAGGGCTGCTCCCTTTAAAACACCTCTTTTCCTATGATCCGCCTCTCACCCTTGACAGAGTATGACTGCCATGAGTGCACGGGTCCACGGGTTCGTACCTCACTGCGTCTGAGTCACGGAAACATTCCAAACGACGATGGCAAATGACAGCAAGAGCTCCTGGCTTCAGCAGGATCTGTCTGGCTTCCTTCTGAGGATGACGTGACCCCAAGTGAGACTGTGTCTTTTGAGCTGGAATATCATATCATTTTGCGAAACTGCATCTAAAAATCATGTTTTATACGAAGACCAAGTTTTTACTGAACAGTAAAGCCTTTCATTTGGCACATTTGAAAGTGTTCTGTAAAACCCCCCTATTCGGTCTTAGCCTTAAGATCACATTTACTTTTGAGGTGGGTGTAATAAAATTTCACCTTATTGTTAGTTTTGGTGTTGATGGACTATTCAGGTTAATAACCACCTGAAAGTGTTCAGGATGAATATACCAAGAATGACACTTGTGCATAAACCTATATAACTCATCCAAGATTTAAATCATTGCATTCCTTTGTGCTAATACGTCTTCTTGGTTTTGCGAGGCTTTGAATTATAGAGCTTAAAAATCACACACTAGCAGCTCAGACACATGCTTGCGGCTTGTGTATATTTGCAGGCTCTAGACACGGCTTTTATGCTGTCCTATTCCCCCTTTCAGGGTAGCCTCGAGCTGTAGAATGTGCCAGAAGCCATTTCTCAATAATGCAAATCTGGCCAGGCCCCTTGCTCAGACAGAACCTCCCCATCCATGACAGAACTGAGTTCAAGCTCCCTAAGGAGGATCGTCTGCCACAGTGTTTCGGCCTGAGTTTCCCCAGCTGCCCCAGCTGCCCCAAGCACCTCGTGATTTCCAGCCTCCTGGAACGGCCCCCCCAACCCCCTCCACAAGCCCGTGCTCACCTCTGTGCCCTTTGCTCAGACTACCCCTCAGCCTACAGGGGCCGCTCCAGTCTAGAGTCCTCCAGGCAAACCTTTCTACTCATCCTAGAACCAAATGCAGACATCAGTTTTGCGGAGATGGTTATCACTCCTCCCCCCCACATCCTTCCTCTGGGGTCCCACCATCCTCTCTGACTGCCCCATTTTATGCCAGTCTGTCCACTGCGCTGTCACTACCAGTCGATGTGACCCTTTCCCTCCTATACCTGAATTCCCAGAGAGCGTGATTATTTCTTCCCCAGCCCCAGCGCTTCTCAATCAACAAAGCAGATGTGCAGTAAGTATTTGTCAAATAAACAAACGGACAAAGTAGGTGGAATTTTTCTTCCCCGTTCTTCTACCCTTCCCCATCTCCAGGGTCCCTTCCTCAGCCTTCCTTCCCTCCCCTGCCCCTGCCCCAACTTCCCTGCCACGGTCAATCCCCTCTCTCGGTCCCTAGCTGTCTATTTTGTTCCAGCCACCGATACCCAGACCTGGTCTCATTAAAGGTTTTGATCAATTCATAAGGCTGATCGTGTCAACCCTGACATGGGGTTCTGAAAATTTGCCTGGTGACAAAATCTTCGGCTAAAGTAATGAATCTCTAATTGCAGGATTTTAGCCCGGTCAGAGGCTCTCTCACCATCCCTGCACCCACACTGTGGCATTTTGTGTAGGAGTTGCCTTTTTGTGATTGTTAGAGATGCCAGAATCTCTGTAAACTCTTGACTGTGTGATCTGGGCCCTAGGAAATCAGCCTGCCTCAAACCGAATGGCCCAGCCATTCTCCTACAACTGCCAAATTATTGAGGCTGCTTGAAAACAGATTTTTCCGTTTTTTTTTTTTTTTTAAGAAGGGCCCTCCCATGTAAGATATAAGGGAGGCTTTACCTGCTAAAAAAAATTAAACTCAGCAGATCTTATTTAAACATACCAATCCATTTCATCTTTTTATTTGGTGAACTATTTAACACATAGTTATTTCCTAATGGGGGATGGGGATATAGAATCATCAAAACCCTAGTGAGAACTGAGCAGAGGAAAAACTCTTTCCCAATTGTCTCTGAGCAGATCTAACAAGTTAAAGGGTAAACAGTAAGCAAGATGAGCTCAGAAGAATACCAGAGTTCAATAAACATCCAGCTCGGTTTCTTAGGAATTCTGCAAGCTCCCTCTGTTTTGTGAGAGACCTTCTTCGGAGGATAAAGGATGGATTGGTGGGTCCTACCAACTGCACATCAAAAGAGGGCATAATCTATATGGAAGTGACCCACTCTCCCCAATTTCTGTACATTGGGATGCCCACGCTATAAACAGATAAACAGGATTCTGCCTGCCACACCCTGCCCTTTGCAGAATGGCCCCTGGGGCTGAGGCCGTACTACCAAAGCAAGGAAGCCAATTACAAACCATCTGGCAGCAGAGAAAGAGCCCGAACTCACCTCCTCCCACAGACTGAGTCTACAGCTACATATGGAACAGTTTCCTCTTAAAAAACCCTAAAGACTGGCTGAGTGATGACTACGCATTAGGTAAATGAGAAGAAAACTGGGTGGGAGAGGCTGTGACAAACTCTACCATCAACTCCATCCCCGGCACTGCGACCCACCACTGGGAGGGAACTCAAAACCTGGAGCCTCTCCCTGAGGAGCAAAAGGCTCAAACCCTACGTCCAGCATCCCAACTTTTAAGACACACGCTTGAGAGATGACCCTCCAAAAAATCTAATTTTGAAAACCAAAGGGGCCCATGTCCCAAGACCCACAAAATAGTAGTGATCTGAGAAAGGGCTCATAAAGGGTCCTCATGCTCACGAGGGCCAGCGCCCAGCTCACAGGCAGCATTGGCACCCAGATTTTGGTGAAGGAGGCTCACCTGCTTCTACTAAAGCTTGGACCTGAGGAGCCGGCATCTGATGGAAAACACATTTAGGAGACGGCTGGAAAGCTTTCCAGGGACAGACACTGGCGGCCACCATCTTTGCACTCCCTTTGCGTGTTCCGGAGCACCAGTGTCTCCCAAGAGGGAGCCGCTGAATGCTTCTGCTGCCCTGATCTTGCAGCTGCCACCCAGGGGACACCTGCCTCTTGATCGCCTGACTCTGGAGGCCAGGGGAGCTTGTGTTCCTGTCACATGGCACTGGACCCAGAAAAGAGCTCGTCCCCCTGTCTGGCACCCCAATTTCGGTGCTGCCAGGGATACCTCTTCATCAGCTGGTTCTGGGAGCCAGCAGGGCATGCTTGTGACCCCTCAGAACTATAGGTATTTGCATCCTCTTGTAAGCTGCTGCCTGAGGGTCTGGCTTCCAGTCAGCCTGAATGGAGGGGCAGAGATTCTCCCCTTTGGGACCCTGACAGGTCTTGGCACATCCTCAACCCCTGGGTGCCATTGAAAATAGATTAGGCTGCTTACACAAACACAGGAGTTTGAGAAACAACCAAAAGCTGGGTCAGGGCTAAATAAAAAGGTTCAACTCCTACATGAGGCCACTCCTTCAAGATGGGAGCTGACTGTTCCTTACTTTCTCAGGTATTCATTAAAAATGCCCCTTTCCTACAGAGGCCTTCCTTGGCAACCCCAAGAAAAATCTCAACCTCTCCTTAATACTTCCTAGCCCCCTTCCTTGCTTTTCCCTAACACACTGCTATTTAACATGCAAAATATTTTCATATTATTTTGATTTCTCCCACATTACAACAACACTTTTACGAAATCAGAGATTTATATTTATTTTTGCCTCATTTTTCAGTGCTTAGCTCCTTCTTGTAGAGCAGCACCTGACATACGGTAGGTGTTCTATTCATATATAATGAATGAATGGATAAACCTCAATATATCAGCCTTCCACATATATGTGCGTTTGTTCCTGGGCTCGCTTTCTCGTCCCATCATTCTAATTGTTTATCCTGCACAAATAAGGCACTGTCTTATTATAGCTTTGATATAAAAAGTCTTCATATCTGGTTAGGAAATTTCCCTGCCCCTTTTGCCCCAACTCTGTATCTTGACCTTTCTTCAAAACTTCTTGTCTATGATTGCTCTTCTGCTGCTCTGTATATGTTTTAGAGTCAGCTTGCCCAAACACTATTGGGGTTTTGATTTGCCATTTATAGATTAACTCTAGGAGACTTCACATTTTCACAATATCGGGTCTTCTCATCTATGAACATGTAACAAGTAGTTCAGTGAGTGACAGAGCCCGGATGAGAATCCAGGTCCGCCAGCCTTTCACCCCAACCCGTTCTTTTTCCTTCGGTTGAACTTTGTGGGACTGATTACACATGTGGCAGGACTCTGGAGCTCACTCTGCTTAGTGTCATAACCACATCCTGAAGTGCTGGCTGATTGCCCTGCTTCACTTGTAACATGCTCTGGAATTGACTCAAGGGGCTGTTGTCATCCTGTGGCCAAAGGCAGTCAGTCCTAGGTCTTCTCTGAGGGTGGCAATGACCTTCACCTCTGGAAAACATCTTTTTAGTCACCCTAGGAGGAGGGTTTTTGATTCACTTTTAATTTAATTACCTTGGGGATAAAAGTGAAAGTTTAAAAGAAGATGGTGACATATAGCACCCAGGCTCCTTTTATTTTACTTTGTTAACATGTTCCTCATGAGCCATGAGAATTCATGAGGCAATCACTGGAGTACTTGAGCAATCCCTTAAGGGGTTGTGAATTCCTGTTAACGTCTGCGGCTACTCTCTTGCCCCACGCAAGCGATAGACAGCTAGCTAACTAGCCAAACATCATCCTCTTCTCCAGCGAGCCTAGACAGTCTTAGAATCCTTTCAATATGGTGCTCCAATAAGGTCGACTAATTGATTGGCTTTCGTAAAAAGGGGAAACCTATTTACCATCCTTTTCCTCTTTTGGTCTAGTAAGTTTAGAAGCACCTAAAACTGGGGTGAGGACAAGGTCAGGGTCCGCTGTGTGGCTTTGGAAGGACACTGGGCATGCTCTGAGAGTGTCAGCCCCTTTGTCCAAAGGCCCCTTGAGTCGAGTAGCCATCTGAATTTGTAAAAGCAGAGATTTGGCTCTGATGATGGCCTGGATAACAAAGTACTTATGGGTGCCCAGAGGGTGCAGAGAGAGCTGAGTTTAGTAGCAAAAGCAGATGACCTGGCAGGTGGTGTTTGTACAGAACGCAATGTATGAATACTACCTTTCTTCAAGAATAGTAGTGGGTTGGGTTCTAGAACAACTGTCATGTTAATTTCAAATAATATACCTGCACATCAATAAAGTCATATTTAACACCGAAAGCATAGGAATTCCACTCTTAATTTGCTATTATTGATCCAGGCTGCCTGCTATCCTGTGGATCCTGGATTGCTGCTGAGCAAGGTAGTACTTGGACATAGCTGAGTTCTGCTGGAGTCAGACATGGGTTCAAATCTTCACTCTGCCACTTTGAAGGCACATGCCTTGAGACAACATATATAACCTCTCTAAACCTCAGTTTCCTCCTCTGTCAACTAGGGATAATAATAGAACTTATCTAAAAGGGTTGCTTGAGTATTGAACTAGTACATTTAGTTGCTTAGCTTAGCACAAATAAGCACTCAACCTTGTATTAATATTAAAAGTTTCCCCCTCTGTCTGTCTCACTCATGTACAGTGAGCTTACAGTGAGGGAGTGTGGGGGTGCCTGGCTGGCTCAGCCGGTGGAATAGTCGACTCTTGATCTCAAGGTCGTGAGTTCAAGCCCCACACTGGGCATAGAGTTTACTTTAAAAAAAAAGAAAGAAAACTTAAAAGTGAGAGAGTTTAGGGCTGATTAGGAGAATGGATTTTCTTGATGTCTGGGACTTGAGTCAATATAAATGTGACATAATCTTTGCTGCTAGAGCCCTATTTGACCCACAAATTATATCTACACATTTTGAAGAATAAAGTTTGGGCTCTAAGTTACAAAATCTATCGAAAAATCCTCTTGACTTTCAGTGTCATCATGAGACCATGACCTGAGCCGAAACAGACGCTTAACCGACTGAGCCACCCATGTGCCCCATTTCATACATATTTTTGACAGAAACCATTTCTTGATGCCCTAAGCAAGGGTAGGTACAGAAAATGTAAACTTTGACTTAGTTCTCTGGAGAAGGGTTTTGATTTACATAACAATCCTTAATGTATATATGACTAACAATCAAGTGTCAAAATATGTGAGCAAAAACTGATAAAATTGTGAGGAGAAAGAGATGAATCCACTATCATTGTTGGAGACTTGAACACCACTTTATCAGAAATGGACAGATACAGCAGACAGAAAATCAGTAAGGACATAGTTGAACTGAACAGTACCATTAATCAACTGTATATAATTGACATTTATAGGCTATCTCATCTAACAACAGCAAAATATGCATTCTTCTCATGCTCACATGGAACATTCACCAAGATAGACCACATTCTGGGCCATAACACATACCTTAGCAAATTCAAAATAATAGAAATCAAGAGTGCCTAGGTGGTTCAGTCAGTTGAGCATCTGACTCTTGGTTTTGACTCAGGTCATGATCTCAGGGTCATGAGATCAAGCCCCGTGTGGGGCTCTGCGCTCAACAGGGAGTCTGCTTGAGATTCTCTTTCTCCGGCTCTCTCTGCCCCTCCCCCACTTGTACGTGCACTCTCTCTTTCTCTCTCTCTCTCTCTAAAAATGAATAAATAAATCTTTTTTTTTTAAAGATTTTATTTATTTATTTGAGAGAGAGAATGAGAGACAGAGAGCACGAGAGGGAAGAGGGCAGAGGGAGAAGCAGACCCCCTGCTGAGCAGGGAGCCCGATGCGGGACTTGATCCCGGGACTCCAGGATCGTGACCTGAGCCGAAGGCAGTCGCTTAACCAACTGAGCCACCCAGGTGCCCAATAAATAAATCTTTTAAAAAAGTAATAGTCATAGAAATCAGACCACAAGGGAATTAAACTAGAAACCAATGAAAGGAAGATATCTGGAAAATCCCAAAATACTTGAACATTAAACAACACACTTCTAAATGACATGTGAATCAAAGGAGAAATTTTGAGAGAAATTTAAAAATATTTTGAACTAAGTGAAAATGAAAATACAACTTATCAAAATTTGGAAGATATAGTGAAAATAGTGCATAAAGGGAAACTTATAGTATTGAATATATGTATTTGAAAATAAGAAAATTCTAAGTTTCCACCACAGAAAACTAGAAAAAGAGGAACAAATTAAGCCCAAAATAAGCAGAAGAAAAGAAATAATAAATAATAGAGCAGAAATGAATGAAATTGAAAAGGAAATCAAAAGAAAGTCAATGAAATGAAAAGCCAATTCTTTGAAAAGATCAGTAAAATCGATACACCTCAGACAGGCTAACTAAGATAAAAAAGATACAAATTACTAATATGAGAAATGAAAAAAGAGACATCATTATTGATCCCATGATCACAAAGATAAACTCAAAATGGATGAAAGACCTCAATGTGAGACAGGAATCCATCAAAACCCTAGAAGAGAACATAGGCAGTAACCCTTTCGACATCAGCCACAGCAACTTCTTTCAAGACACATTGCCAAAGGCAAGGAAAACAAAAGCAAAAATGAACTTTTGGGGCTTAAGATAAAAAGCTTCTGCACAGCAAAGGAAACAGTCAACAAAACTAAGAGGCAACCCACGGAATGGGAGAAGATATTTGCAAATGACATTACAGATAAAGGGCTGATATCCAAGATCTATAAAGAACTTCTCAAACTCGACACTCATAAAACAAATAACCCAGTCAAAAAATGGGCAGAAGACATGAACAGACACTTCTCAAAAGAAGACATACAAATGGCTAACAGATAGATGAAAAAATGCTCAACATCACTAGCCGTCAGGGAAAAACAAATCAAAACCACAATGAGATACCACCTTACACCAGTCAGAAGGGCAAAAATTAACAAAACAGGAAACAACAAACGTTGGCGAGGATGTGGAGAAAGGGGAACCCTCTTACACTGTTGGTGGGAATGCAAGCTGGTACAGCCACTCTGGAAAACAGTATGGAGGTTCCTCAAGATGTTAAAAATAGAGCACCCTATGACCCAGCAATTGCACTACTAGGTATTTACCACAAAGATACAGATGTAGTGAAAAGAAGGTGCATATGCACCCCAACATTCATAGCAGCCATGTCCACAATAGCCAAACTGTGGAAGGAGCTGAGATGCCCTTCAACAGATGAGTGGATAAAGAGGATGTGGTTCATACATATACAATGTAATATTATTCAGCCATCAGAAAGGATGAACGCCCACCATTTGCATCAACATGGATGGAACTTGAGGGGATTATGCTAAGCGAAGTAAGTCAAGCAGAGAAAGACAATTATCATATGGTTTCACTCATATGTGGAACATAAGCAATAGTATGGAGGACCATAAGGGAAGGGAGGGAAAACTGAAGGGGGAGAAATCAGAGAGGGAGATGAACCATGAGAGACTATGGACCCTGGGAAACAAACTGAGAGTTTCAGAGGGGAGGGGGTGGGGGAATGGGGTAACAGGGTGATGGGTATTAAAGAGGGCATGGGTTGTGATGAGCACTGGGTGTTATATGCAACTAATGAATCATTGAACACTCTATCAAAAACTAATGATGTACTATACAGTGGCTAACTGAACATAATAAAATAAATAAATAAAAAGACAAAAGAACATGAGAACATGTTCAACATCATATGCCATTAGGAATTGCAAATTAAAACAACAATGAGATACCAGTACACATCTGTTGGAATGGCTTAAATTCCAAGTACTGACAACACTAAATGCTGACAAGGATAGGGAGCAACAAAAACTCTCATTCATTGTGGTAGGAATGCAAAATGGTACCTCCACTTTGGAAGATGGTTTAGCAATTTCTTACAAAACTAAACATACTTTTACATTGCAGTCCAGCAATGACATTCCTTGGTATTTACCCCACGGAGCTGAAAACTTATGTCCACACAAACACCTGCACACAGCTGTTTATAGAAGCTTTATTTATAATTACCAAAACTTTGAAACAACCAAGATTTCCTTTAGTAGGTGAATGGATAAATAAACTATGGTACACCCGGACAATGGAATATTCAACACTAAAAAGAAATAAACTATCAAGTCATGAAAAGATGTGGAGTAAACTTAGATGTATATTATTAAGTAAAAGAAGCCTTAGCAAAACTGTTGAGACAGTAAAATGATCAGTGGTTGCCAGGGGGTAGGGAGGATGAAAGGATGAATAGTGGAGCATAGAGGATTTCTTAAGGCAGTGATGCCATTCTGTATGATAGTATAAGAGTGGGTACATGTTATCATACATTTGTTAGAAACCATCAAATGTGCAACACCAAGAGGGAACCCTAATGTAAACAATGACCTTTGGTAGATAATGATGTGTCAATATAGGCTAATTGACTGTAATAAATATGCCACTGTAATGAGAGGTGTTGATGTTGAGAGAGGCTGAGCATGTGTGGGGTCAGGCAGTATATGGGAACTCTGGACTTCCCCTTAATTTTGCTGTAACCCAAAACTGCTCTAAAAATAGTCTATTTTTAAAAACTGTATTCCTAAAAATAGAATTATTCTTCTCTTACACACATTCTGTGTCCTGTTTTCTCTCATTTTTCTTTGTCATTCACACTAGTTACATATTGGATGTCTTAGCTTATCTTTCTAATTTTGTTCCCTTTTCTTTCAATTGCTCTTGTTTTTGTTTTTGTTTTTTTGTCTTTTTTTCTGCTTTCTTGGAAATTTCTTCATTATACTCCAAACTTCTTACCGATTTTTTTCTGCTATAATATTTTTAAATTTCCATGATATCTTTCTTGTTCTCTGACTTTTTCTTCCTCCTATCCTCTACCTCCCAGCCCCAGATTCTGTTTATTTCATGGTTATAATATCTTTTCTTATGTATATGTCATGTATACAGTTTTGGGTTTGTGTTTTATTCTCTTTCCTAAAATATCCTGGGTTCCATTAAGTTGTAGCTTTTAATGTCTATGTGTTTTCATATTGGAAGTCTTCCTCTTATGTTTGAAGATTGTATCTCTCCATTCATATTCAAGAATGAGGCACTACAAAATTGATTGTGAACTAAGTACATGGCATCATTGTAGGATGATAAGGCTGAGAGTTAGCTTTTCTGTTAATTGATCCACAAATATGGTACCTGTGGCTTTTTAAGCATCTGGGTTCTTTTAGTTTTGTTTCTCCATAAGATTTTCCAATTTGTTGTCTTGCTAATATCAGCCTAGCTGCCAGTGTTCTGGAGGGATCTCATCTTTTCACTTGTAGACTTTCACTCAAACCCCCATTTTTAGTCTCTTGTATCACCTCTGGCTTCTCTCCTGACCTTTGTCAGGCTGGTCAATCACAAGTCTAGAAGGTTCTCTGGTTCATTTTCTCCAGAGAATGAATTCTCTTTGTCTTTGAGTAGGAAGGGATAGTCTCTTTGCTATACTCTGTTTTTGTAAAATTCTACCATGTGATCATTGTTATTATCATTACTTAATTTTAAATGTCCAATGTTTGATTTATTTCCAGTCATAATCATGTTTTTTAGGCAGAGAGGTTATTTTTGTGGTCTAGTGGAGTCAAATCATTCAATTTATTTGATCACAGAGTAAAGTATAATGAAGTAAGCTGGATATGCCCTGCATTACTTTGGGGGGGGGGGATATTTTACTGTTTCGTTAGGGGGTGGAATAATTTTCATGTTTTGCTTGGTTTTGGATAAAGCTCAGGAGGTCATGGTTCCCAGCTGTTTTCCAGCATCCATGGCATTTTGTATAGCTTAGAGCATCTTGTGGGAGTAAATATACTAATATATGTCTGTAGGTGCTGGTTATTGTTAAATTATACAGCTGGAGCCCTGAGACATAAAGGTATATTATCTAATTTTCAAGCAAATACAATTTTAATGAAAGTAATCACTCAGGGATTTTCTTCACTACATTTGCTTTTTATGTCTGGGCTACTTTTATGAAAGGAAATGGGAAAAATAATTTGAGAACCTAAAATAAATCAAACTTTATCCACCAATATTCTTAAACTGGACTATCTGAACTTATAAATGGTGGAATTTACAATAAATTGCATAGAAATAATCAGTTCTTCTTAAACAATTTTTAAAGCCTTCCAGATTGAGAGTAGAGACGTGCTCTAGTCCCAGCTCTGCCACTAAAAAGCTCCAAGATATTGGTATTAGTACTATTAATAGCAACTTTTATTGAAGGCTTAAGATATGCTTCAGTTCTGACTCAACTAGTTATTGTGCTTTAGTCTCTACATGCACAAACTCTTTTAATCTTCACTACGCCCCATCAAAGGGTTGGACTAAATTACTCTTCATCCCTTTTCCAAGCTTAAATGATTCCAGGAGATATGTCTCTGAAGCCAGACCATAGTTCCACTAGGGGAGATGGGGAGGAGAATCAGGAAGTGAAGAAATCTTATTCTCACTGAAAGAGATGGGTAGACAAGCTTTTTGGAGCCTGAGATGAAAAATAAGAGCCATTTTCTATTCTAAACCAATAAATAATCTAGTATAACATACATTATAATCAGATGTTTTAAATTGGTTTTTGTGGTGGCCCAAGCATCTGATACCCCAAAATAGCATTGCTTTCTTAGAACACAGCCTGTTTAAACTGGGCAGGGAAAAGGTGGCTTGTAATGACTTGCCCATCAACATGGGGTCTTGTGTTTGACAAGTTAGACATCAACTCTATCAGTCAGGTGGCATAATGTCTCCCATCACAGTAATTCCACCACCACCTGATATTTATAAAGCATCTTGAAATTTTAAATGCCTCTCCATACCCATGGTCTCATTTGATATCTAGTTCTCAACACTGTATCATGTCTGAAAGACAAGAACTTCTAGAATATTACTGTTACTGTCTTGAGTGCAGGATTGTGTCACCATCCAGTGGAATTAGGGAGGGAAGGTAAAATCCAGACACTTATTCTCAGTTCTGACTCAGCAGACTGAAAGCTTTCACTGCCTAATGATTCTTTTCTTTCTTTTCTTTCTTTCTTTCTTCTTTCTTTTTCTTTCTTCTCTTTCTTTCCTTCTTTCTTTTTCTTTCTTTCTTCCTTCCTTTCTTTTTTCTTCTTTCTTTTTCTTTCTTTTTTCTTTCTTTCTCTTTCTTAGCTTTTCTTTTTTTTTAGAATTTTACTTAAACAACAACAGCTCACCTGCTTCTCCCACCTACCACCCCCTGCCTCTTGCAACTACCAATCTGTTCCCTGTATCTATGAGCTTGGTTCTTTATTTTGTTTGTTTTTTTGTTTTTTAGATTCTACTTAGAAGAGAGATCACATCATATTTGCTTTTCCCTGTCTGAATTATTTCACTTATTATACTTAGCATAATGTCTTCAAGATCCACCCATGTTGTCCCAAATGGCAAGATTTCATTTTTTTTATGGCTGAGTAATATTTCATTGTAAATGCATTCCACATCTTTATCCATTCATCTATGGATGGATAGTTTGGTTATTTCCCTATCTTGGCTATTGTAAATAATGCTGCAATGAACATGAGGGTGCATATATCTTTTTGAATCAGTGCTTTTGTTTTCTTTGCCTAAATACCCAGAAGTAGAATTGCTGGATCATATGGTAGTTCTATTTTTAATTTTTTGAGGAACTTCCATACTGCTTCCCATAATGGTTGTACTAATTTACATTCCCACCAACACTGCACAAGGTTTCCCTTTTCTCCACGTTTTTACCAACGCCTGTTTTTTTTGTCATCTTTTTGTCATCTTTTTTTGTCATCTTTTTGATAACAAGCATTCTAACAGGTACATAGTGATATATCATTGTGGTTTTGATTTGCATTTCCCTGATGATTAATGATGTTGAGCATCTTTTCGTGTACCTGCTGGCCATATGTATGCCTTCTTTGGAAAATCTCTATACAGATCTTCTGCCTCATGTTCATTTTTTGCTATTGAGTTGTATGAGTTCTTTTGTTATTGAGTTGTATGAGGTATTTTGGATATTAGCCCTATTGGACACATGATTTGCAATTATTTTCTCCCATTAAGTTGTCTTTTCATTTTGTTGATCATTTCTTTTGCTGTACAGAAGCTTTTTTAGTTTGATGTAGGTCTCACCTATTTATTTTTGCTTTTGTTGCTTTTGCTTTCTATGAAAAAAACATCAGACTAAAAAAATCATCTCTAAGACCAATGTCAAGGAACTTACTACCTATGTTTTCTTCAGGAGTTTTATGGTTTCAGGTCTTATATCTCTCTTTAATCTATTTGGAGTTAAATTTTGTGTATGGGGTAAGATAGTTTCATTTTTTTGCATGTAGCTGTCCAATTTTCCCAACACCATTTATTGAAGATACTGTTCTTTCTCTCATTGTATGCTCTTCGCTCCTTTGTCATAAATTAATTGATCATATATGCATGGGTTTATTTCTAAGCTCTCTATTCTTTTCCATTGATCTATGTTTTGCCCTTTATGCCAATGCTGTATTGTTTTAATTACTATAGTTTTGTAATATAGTTTGAAATCATCATGGTGAAACCTCCATGGAGCATGGTGCCTCTATCTTTGTTCTGTCTCAAGATTACTTTGGCTCTTTGGGGTCTTTTGTGGCTTCAAACAAATTTTAGGATTGATCAACTTCTATGAAAAATACCCTTAGAATTTTGATAGAGATCACACTGAATCTGTATATTCCTTTGAGTAGTATGGACATTCTAACAATATTAATTCTTTCAATCCATGAGCATAGAATATCTTTCCATTTATTTGTGTCCTCTTTAATTTTTTTCATTAATGTCTTGGTTTTCATTGTAAATGAAATTTACAGTGGGATTGTTTTCTTTATTTCTCCTTCTGATAATTTGCTATTAGTATAAACACAACAGATTTTTGTGTATTGATTTTGTATCTTACAACTTTACTGAATTCATTTCTTAGTTCTGACCAGTCTTTTGATGGAATTGTTAGTTTTCTATATACAATATCATGTCATCTGCAAACTGTGACAGTTTTACTTCTTCCTTTCCAATTTGGATTCCTCTTTTTTTCTTGCTTAATTGCACTGGCTAGGACATCCAATACCATGTTGAGTAAAAGTGGTGAGGGTGAACCTCCTTGTCTTGTTCCTGATCTTGGAGGAAAAGCTTTCACTTTTCACCACTGAGTATGATATTATCTATGGGCTTGTCATCTGTGGCCTTTATTTGTTGGGGTAAGTTCCCTCTATGTCTGCTCTGATGAAAGTTTTTATCATAAGTGGATGTTGAATTTTGTCAAATGTTTTTTCTGCATCTTTTGAAATTACTATATGTTTTTAATTTTTTTTGTTGAAGTATAATTAACATACAGTAATACATCAGTTTCAGGTTTACAACATAATGATTCAACAATTTGATACATTACTTGGTGCTCAATATGGTTAAGTGTAGTCACCATCTATCACCAAATGTTATTAAAATCTTATTGACTATATTCCTTATGCTGCACTTTTCATTTCCATAACTTACTTATTTTGTAACTGGAAGTTACAATTCTCTTTATTTATTTCAGCCATCCCCCCTTCTGGCAACCATCAGTTTGTTCTCTGTATTTAAGAGTCTGGTTTTTTTGTCTCTTTTTCTCTGTTTGTTCATTTGTTTTGTTTCTTAAATTCCTATATGAGTGAAATCATATGGTATTTGCCTTTTTCCGTGTGACTTATTTCATTTAGTATTATACTTTCCAGGTCCATCCATGTTACAAATGGTAAGATCTCATTCTTTATTATGGCTGAGTAATATTCCAGTGTGTGTGTGTGTCTGTGTGTGTGTGTGTCACTTGGGTCGCTGTTTATCCTTCATTTTATTAAGGTGGTATATCACACTGACTGATTTGTCCTTGAATCTCTGGAGTAAAGCCCATTTGATCATGGTGAATGATCCTTTTAATGTATTGCTGAATTTGGTTTGCTAATATTTTGTTGAGGATTTTTGCATCTATGTTGATCACTGATACTGGCTTGTAATTTTTTGTGTGTGTGTGTGGCATCTTTGTCTGGTTTTGGTGCCACAATAATGCTGGACTTGTAAAATGTGTTTGGAAGATTTCCCCCTTTTTTCTATTTTTCTGGAAGAATTCAAGAAGGATTGGTCTTAATACTTCTTTGAATGTTTGGTAGAATTCACCAGTTAAGCCATCTGGTCCTGGACTTTTGTTTATTGGAGGTTTTTGATAACAGATTCATTCTCCTTGCTAGTAATTGATCTGTTCATATTTTCTATTTCATAATGATTTGGACTTGGTAGGTTGCATGTTTCTAGGAATTTATCTATTTCTTCTAGGTTGTCCAATTTGTTTGCATATAAATTGTTCATAGTAGTCTCATGCTTTGTGCTTCTGTGGTATTGGTTGTAACATCTCCTCTTTATCACTTTATTTATTTGAGTCCTCTCTTTTTTCTTGGTGATTCTAGCTGAAGATTTGTCAATTTTGTTTTTTCTTTCCCAAGAACAATCTCTTGCTTTCATTGATCTTTTCTGTTGTCTTTTTTGTTTGTTTCATGTATTTCTGCCCTAATCTTTATTATTTCCTTCCCTCTGCTAACTTTGGGCTTCATTTGTTCTTTTTCTAATTCCTTGAGGTGTAAAGTTAGGTGTTTATTTGAGATTGTTCTTGTTTCTTGAGGTAAACATTTATCACTATGAACTTCCCTCTTAGAGCTGCTTTTGCTGCATCCCATAAATTTTGGTATGTTACATTTCCACTTTTGTTTGTCTCGATGTATTTTCTTAATTTTCCAGTTTTCCTTAAGTAATTAATTTCTAGTTTCATATCACTGTGGTTGGAAAAGATGCTTGATATGACTTCAACCCTCTTTAAATGTACTAAGACTTGTTTTGTGCCTTAACATATGATCTATCTTGGAAAATGTTCCAAGTATACTTGAGAAGACTGTGTGTTGTGTTGCTTTTGGATGGAATGTTCTATAAATATCCAGTCCATTTGGTCTAACATGCCATTTAAGGTCAATATTTTCTTACTAATTTTTCTGTCTAGATAATCTATCCATTGATGTAAGTGAGGTATTAAAGTCCCCTATTATTACTGTATTGTTATTTATTTCTCCCTTTAAGTGTCTTAATATTTGCTTTATATATTTAGGTGCTCCTATGTTGGGTGCATAAATATTTACAAATGTTATATCCTCTTGTTGGATCAATCCCTTTATCACTATATAATCTATTCTTTGTCTCTTATTATAGTTTTGTTTTAAAGTCTATTTTGCCTGGTATAAATAAATAAATAGCTTTATTTATAAATAAAGCTACTCCAGCTTTCTTTTGGTTTCTATTTCCATGAAATATCTTTTCCCATTTCTTTACTTTTAGTCTGGGTGTCCTTACATCTAAACTGTGTCTCTTATAGGCAGCATATAGATGGGTATTGTGTTTTTATCTATTCAGCCACTCTATATCTTTTGATTGGAGAATTCAGTCCTTTTATACTTAAAATTAGCATTAATAGGTATGTGCTTATTGCCATTCAGTTAATTGTTTTCTACATGTTCTGTAGTTCTTCTCTGTTTCTTTCTTCTTTTCTTGCTCTCTTCCTTTATGGTTCAATGATTTTCACTAGTGGCATGCTTATATTCTGTTCTCTTTATCTTTTGTATATTTACTATAGGTTTTTGCTTTGCAGTGACCATGAGGCTTCCATATAACAATTTATATCTATAGCAGTCTATCTTCAGTTGAAAATAACTTGTTTGATCCCATTCTAAAGCTCAACATTTTTACTCTCCCTCCATGTTTTATGTTTTTGATGTCACACTTTATATCTTTTTAGCCTGTGTATCCCTTAATTAATAATTGAAGTCAGTTATTTTTTTATTTTTTTTAAAGATTTTATTTATTTATTTGACAGAGAGAGAGAGAGCACAAGTAGGCAGAGAGGCAGGCAGAGGGAGAGGGAGAAGCAGGCTTCCTGCGGAGCAGGGAGCCCGACGCGGGGCTCGATCCCAGGACCCTGGGATCATGACCTGAGCCGAAGGCAGCCGCTTAACTGACTGAGCCACCCAGGCACCCCTGAGGTCAGTTATTTTTACTATTTTTGTCTTTTAGCCTTCATACTAGCTTTATAAGTAATACACCCACTACCTTTACTACTACCTTTACTTTTCCAGTGAGATTTATCCTTTCATATATATTCTTGTTACTAATTAGTGCCCTTTCTTTTCAGCTTAAAGATGTCCCTTTAATATTTCTTCTAAGTATGGCTAAGTGGTGATCAACTCCTTTAACTTTTGCTTGTCTGGAAAACTTTTTAGCTCTCCTTCAATTCTGAATGATTACTTTACTAGGTAGAATATTCTTGGTTGAGTTTTTTCTTTCAGCATTTTGAATATATTGTGCCACTATTTTCTGGACTGCAAAGTGTGTGCTGAAAAATCTACTTATAGTCTTATGGGGGTTCCTCTTGGATGTAAAAAAAAACAAGTTGTTTTCTCTTGCTGTTTTAATATTTTTGTCTTTAACTTTTGACTTTTTAATGTGTCTTGGTGTGGGTATCTTTGTGTTCATCTTTTTTGATAGTTTCTAGGCTTCCTGGATCTGGATGTCTGCTTCCTTCCCTGAGTTAAGAAAGTTTTCAGCCATTATTTCTTCAAATAAGAATTCTGCCCCTTTCTCTCTCTCTCTTCTCCATTTGGGAGCCCCAAATTGCAAATGTTAATCCATCTGATGTTGACCCATAATTCCTTTATATTATCTTCACTTTTTTAAATTCTTTTTTCTTTTTGTTGCTCTAATTGGGTGAGTTCCACTGCCTTGTCTTCAAGTTGACTATCTTTTTTTCTGCTTCATCAAGTCTGCTGTTGAACCCCATAGTGTATTTTTCAGATTAGTTATTATATTCTTCAGCTCTGTGACTTCTAATTGGTACTTTCTTATGTTTTCCACCTCTTTGTTGAAGTTCTCACTGTGTTCATCCATTCTTCTCCCTATTTCAGTATCTTTATGACCATTACTTGAACTCTTTATCACCATTACTTGAACTCTTTATCAGGTATTTTACTTATCTCCATTCATTAAGGATTTTTTTCTGAGACTTTATCTTGTCTTTTCATTTGGAACATATTTCTCTGTTTCTTCATTTTGTTTGACTCTCTGTGTGTCAAGACACAAGAGCACAAACCATAAAATAAAAGACAGATAATATGACTGCATTAAAAAAGAAAAGATCTAAACATAAAAAGATAGTATGAACAGTAAAAATAAATAAATAAATAAACCCCAACTGGGAGAAGATATTTTTTTTTAATATTTTTTTTTAAGATTTTATTTATTTGAGAGAGAGAATGAGAGAG
The DNA here is from genome assembly GCF_002201575.2 of Neomonachus schauinslandi. NCBI lineage: Eukaryota > Metazoa > Chordata > Mammalia > Carnivora > Phocidae > Neomonachus > Neomonachus schauinslandi. The sequence continues at coordinate 66,143,268 of NC_058407.1, forward strand.
AGAGAGAGCACATGAGAGGGGGGAGGGTCAGAGGGAGAAGCAGACTCCCTGCTGAGCAGGGAGCCCGATGCGGGACTCGATCCAGGGACTCCAGGATCATGACCTGAGCCGAAGGCAGTCGCTTAACCAACTGAGCCACCCAGGCGCCCTGGGAGAAGATATTTACAAAGTATAAAGTTGGCATTTGATTTGTATCCTAAATAAAGTACTTTTATAAATCAAAGAAAAAGAAAGGATAAAAAACTAAATTTAAAAATGAACAAAGGATATGAGCAGGCAATTTTAAAAGATCAAGCACTATATGAACTACCATCAGGGAAATGCCAATTAAAACCTGACACCTTACAGATTAGAAAAAGCTTAAAAGTCTGACAATTCCAATTTTTATTGGCAATGATGTGGAAAGATGACTCTTATACTCTGTTAAGAAGGAACATAAATTGTTATAACCATTTTGGAAAGTATACCATAGACACAAAAATTACACTTCTAAATATAATTTTCCTAAAGCAGTGATTTTCAAATAGTAGGTCTCAATCCATGTGAAGGCAAGTTAGTAAATCACGACCATCTTTTTTTTAATGAAGTAAGGCAAAATAAAAGTAATAGTGTATGTCATAGTGTGTTGCAAATAGTAAAAGTTTAGTTTTGTGAAACTTTTGTTTCAGTTATAAATATTCAGATGGGTGTATACTTATACATGTATGGATATTCTGGGCATAGTATACAAAATTTATTTCTTACTAGAAGTCATGGTCAAAAATGTTTGAAAGCCATTGGCTTAGAACAGCAGTTCTCAAAGTGTAGTCCAGAAATTCCTGAGGGTCCCTAAGACTCTTTCAGTAGAGCCACAAACTCAAAACTATTTTTATAACAATACTACAATGTTATTTGCCCTTTTTACACTTACAAATGTACAGTGGAATTTTCTAGAGGATACATGATCTACAATATCAGAATAGAGTAAATGCAGAAGTAGATATGAGAATCCAGCTACCTTATATTAAAGAGATTTATAAAAATTTAAAGTAATGCCACTCTGCACACTAATTTTTTTTACTTTTATAAAATGTAGTTATTCTATAGTATACTTTATACTATTTTATTGTTGTTAAAATAATTGTTATTTATGTTAACATATAATGTGTTTATTACATTATTTTAAGTGGACTAATAAATGTGTTTAAATTTATCAGGTTTAATTTACAACATAATAAATACTAATAGATATAACTCACATAAAGAAAGATCTTTGGGGTCCTTAGTAACTTTTAGGAGTGTAACAGGGCCCTGAAACCAAAAAGCCTAGGAAATGCTAGCTTAGAGAAAGTCTCCCACATGTTCCCCAGGTAACAATTATGGGAATGTTCACTGGCACACTGTAATAGCAAAATAAAGAAAAGAGAAAGGAAAGGTGGAAAAAAAGAGGGAGGGAGTGAGAAAGGGATGAAAAGAAGGAAAAAAGGAAAAAAAGACATTAAAGGAAAAAAGAGAGAAGAAACAATTTAAATACCCACTTACAGGGAAATGGATAATTTAATTAATTTTGATGTAGTCATACAATGGAAAACTATACAAAATTAAAAATGAACTAGATCTACATATTACTCATACAAATATGTTGAAAGAAGAAAGCAAGTTTTAGAAGGATATACAAGGATAACACCATTTACATAAAGTTTGAAAACACTCAAAATAGTACTATATTTTTCATATGTATATAAAAATGGAAATTAAGTAAGTATAAAGTCATACAGGAGAAGATAAACACTATATTCAAGTTGGTGATTCTTGGCATGGTGGTGATATCAGGGGAGTAGTTGAAAGTGATATGAGATTGGGAAGAGCTTCAGTGAGAGGCTTCAACCGTATTTGTAAAGTTTTGTTTCTTAAGCTGAATAGTATGTCCTGGATGCTTATTATTTCATTCTCTATACATTTTAGATTTCTTAAATATTTCAAAAAGGATTGAATTTGTATTGGCTTTGGGCTATATGACTACACTCCCTCCAATTTGCTTGGGTTATAATAACTATTTAGCTTTATACTATGTCACCTATGAAAACCAAAGAACTATAGGACCAGTGGCAAAAAGAAAAAGAAATCTGTGTGCCTACCTATGTGCCATCACTGCACTGGGTAGTTTTTTTTCCTTATTTAATCTTCACCAGAATCATAAAGTACTCTACTGATTTTAATAATGGTAGAAAGAGGGGTGCCTGGGGGCTCAGTCAGTTGAGTGTCTGACTCTTGTTTTCAGCTCAGGTCATGATCTCAGGGTCATGGGATCAAGCTCCACTTTGAGCTCTGCACTCAGCAGGAACTCTGCTGGCGATTCTATCTCCTGCTGCCCCTCCCTCTCTCTAAAAATAAGTAAATAAATCATTTTAAAAAGGAATCTTAAAAAAAAAAAAAAAAGAATGGTAGAAAGACTTTAAGTTGAGTCAACACTTCCAAGTCATCAGCGATCATAACAACGCAACTGAAATGTTTAGGTTGTACAATGTGTTAAATGGTAGGTCTTCATGAAATTGATTTTTTATGTTGTCCCAGCGCACACAGACCTGTGGCTTATTTTTCACAATTTATGGGACTGATTTCAGGTATTTTGACACTTTGGAAAATGTGATAAGTTGGGACAACTTGCCCCTCTCCATCTCTATGATATGATTATAGGAGCAACACTGAGGCATGTATTACACCACTATAAACAAAAGGGCCAAATCCAGAATGGGGGATAAAGATTTAATTCCCCAAACTGGTAATTGTCAAAATTGAAGATGTGACATTTTTCCCAAGCCAAAATCTCTTAAAAATAAGGAGGAGCACCAAAAAAAAAAAAAAATTAGCAAATGATAGTCATATGTATTCATATTTCCTATGCTAAATAAAAAAAAATACACACTAAAATCATGAGATATTTTGATGTCTATCAAATTAGCAAAGACTTTTTTTTTTTAAAGATTTTATTTATTTATGAGAGACAGAGAGAGACAGAGAGACAGAGAGAGAGAGAGAGAGAGGCAGAGGGAGAAGCAGGCTCCCAAGGAGCAGGGAGCCCAATGTGGGACTCGATCCCAGGACCCTGAGATCATGACCTGAGCTGAAGGCAGACGCTTAACCATCTGAGCCACCCAGGTGCCCAGCAAAGACTTTTTTTACAGGAAATATTCTACGTAACTAGAATGGGACAATACATATAGTGTAAATTAATACATTTTTTAAAAGGAACAGAAATATATACTACATATACATTGCATACAATATATATATACACAAGTATGCATACATGTATACAATTATACATCTTCTATATACATTGTATTATATAATACATGTAGTGTTTCCCAGAGTTTCTTTGCAAAGCCATGGATAGGCACACAGGTCCACTGCCACGTGGAACACTAGCACTGTAGAGTGTTGTTAAGCATTTGGTGACAAGATATTTTCCTAGTCTAATGTGATTGGGAAACACTAGGTTAAACAAACTTAAACAGATTTTCTTTAATAAGCTAATGTGTATAATAAACCTCCAAAAGATGATCTTTTACATGCAGCAGTACCCAAATTTATTTAGTTATGAAATCCTCCTTTCAAGGAAATTCCCTTGTGAATAATTTCTCTAGAACACAGTCTAGGAAATGATGCACCTCACCATTTTACTGTGCTCCACGTCTCAATAATCTCATCCCTGGAATCCTAAAGGGAATTGGCACATTGTGTAACAATTCATACAGTTGGCAGGGTTCTGGTCATATATTGATGCTGTCTTGTTATTACAATTAATTAAAAGCATTTAGGATTTTGTTGATATTCTTTGAAAGAAGACATCACTCTTCACGATGAAAACATCTGTCCTCAAGCTCTCCTCACTCCCTAATAGGGAGACTTCTCTGCTGTGAAAATCATTGCAGAGAAGATACACGGATAGGAAAGTTGGAGCTTTTCCCACTTTACCAGCAAAACAGAGAAATGCCTCTAAAAATTTTTTTAACACAACTCCGATAATTCTTCTATGAAAATGTTAAGTGACCAAAAGAGAAGAATGGACTTTTCAAAAGTCCACACATGGATTAGTTCCTGGCCTGTGACATTAGAGTTGCCTGTCTCAGTAGATGAGTTGTTAGCATTGCTGCTTAAGGGAGTGGAGCAGGGGAGTGTTGCGGGGAGGGGGGCATCAGCTGTTGCCTGTAGCGCTGCACCTGTGTGCCTACCCAGAGCTTTTTGAAGAAATGTAGTGCCATCCTGGATACTTCTAGTCACTTGAATATTGGTGAAGACCAACACATTGCTCCTTAGCTTTGGCAAAAATGCCCAAGCAATACCAGTTCATCTTTCTCTTGGACTCTTACAGAATGCTAATTTCAACTCTTCTGGAATTCAAGCAATCTTGGGAAGAGTAGAAGGAATTTTTTTCCTCCTCTTCTCTGCAGCCTCCAGCCAACCTTTATTTTTTTCCCCAGCAGAGGAGAGTCCTCAACCCCCTCTATCTTTGACACCCTCTACCCTGCCATCCCAGATGACCTGAACTTTCCATTTGGTGAAACTATGATGTCCAAACCTTTCACTATGGCCACCCACTCTGCCTTCCTCTTCTCTTCTAGCCCACTTCATTTCCTGTCTTCCTTCCTTCTCTCCATCTAGATCTCAAAGTAAAACCCCATTCTTGGCTTATGGTTTGCACTCTTACCATTTTTGGGGTGAAATTCCCACCAGTCCTCCCTGACCTGCTGGTCTCCATGTAGAGAAGTACCAGACAGACCTGGGCTCAGACTCCAACTCAGCTGCTGTATGGACTTGGGCTTTGGTTCCCTCATCGGTACAACAGGTATTTCTCTAGGTACTCCCCAGGGTCTGGGGAGAAATCAGTGTAGGCAGAGTGCCTGATACTTAATTGGGGCTAACGAAATGGAACCTATTATTATTGTTGTTACTTTAATGGTTATCACTTCAATCTGCCGGTGACCCCTCTTCCTGGACTTCCCCTCATTGTGCCCGGATCGCTGACCTCTCCCTTTTCTGTGAGGGGCATCCGGGCACTGATCCATACCCGAATTGCTGTTTCTTTTTGCCAAAGGCATTTGGTTACTAACGAGAGCTTCTCTTCTTCCCATCCGCTTGAGCCACGGGCCACATTATTTTGCCGAAATGCAATTACAACTAAATGGGAGCGTGAGACTTACACGTAATCCAGCTACTACCTCTCCTGACCAGAGTGAAAATGTGGAGACTTTTGCCACAACCGGGAGTGAGGACTTCACGTGCTTTATCAGTTAGTTCAAGGGCTAGGCCTCACTCCAGATACCTCCACAGCAAGAGACTTCCTTCTCGCGCACTTGAACCGCAGACGCTGGTTCCGGACCATCCCTCCATAGACAGAATGTGGAGAACTCATTGTTTGGCCCGGAATTTGCTAAGCTGAGGAACCTCACCCTTACTAACCTGCTGCCCTGGTCTGCCTGTCGAGAGAGAACTCCGCGCCCCAAGGGAGGATCATGCACAGCTGCAGCCTGCAGTCAGCGGCTCCTCAGATAAACAGCCACCTCCCTTGCCAGCACTGAGAGAAAAACCAGGCCCCCGGGGCTCTGGGCCAGAGGAATTTAGAAAGCCTTCTCTCAGTTGGGTCAGCCATTTCCCTGAGCCCTGAGGACCTCCCCCACCCGCTTTCCTCCGCCCTCTGCAGAGGGGTCACAGCTCCTCAACAAGCCCGCGTCTGACTAGGCCCCCCTGCCCACCCTAACCTGCCTCCTCCCGCTACTCCTAGGCTTTTACTTGCTCTTCCCTGCACATGGAAAAAGCCACCCAGTCCCTCCCATTCTGACCTACTACCTCGGAAGGCACAGATGGAGAGGTATTTGTGACACCAGCCACATTTAGGGAGAGAGGAGGAGGGACCCCCAGTTTTCAGGTCTTCCCAGTTTCTCCGTGGTTGAGCTCTCATCATTGGGCCTCAATGAGCAAATCTGCTAGTAGTAGGATTGGCAACTCTCAGGCAGACTGGACTAGATATTCTAGAAAACCTGTTCTGCTCACTGCCTGACAGAGGCGGCTCTAACCTTCCATGTGATCGTCACCGCACAGGCCACGACTGATTGGATCACGGGCTAACAGCTGACCCAAAAAGGAGCCAACCGATTGGCTGGGCAATGGCCTGGGACTCGCTTGGCCCGGCTCAAAGAAATGAAGCGGGGCAGTCCAATTTCTCTCATACGTGAGGTGTCGAAACACGCAAGCCCACTGCAATCAGTGGTGGCTGGGAAGCCACAGGAGCCACATGCAAGATGAGTGAGCAAAGGAATCTGGCCAAGACAGAGGAAGAGGGAGAAGTATGGGCAGAAGCACAGACCGGAAGGCCACGTAGGGACTGAGGAACGGAGAGCTACCCCCCACCCCCCCGTCGTGTGTCCCAGCCCCCAGCAACACCTGTGAGCCTGACTCGACCTTTCATCTTTGTCCTGCGAGATTCTTCTATAAATTCTCATTCACACCCTTCTGACTGGAACCAGCTCGAACAGGCTTTGTTTCTTTGCAACTAAAAGAATCTTGACTGAAACAGTTTTCTCCAAATAGATGCCGAGGTCTGAAATGATTCCTCCAGACATGCTGCATTACAGTTTGAGCCTCCTGTTAGTGTGTCTATAAGAGTAAAAAACATGGCCATCGCTTCCTGAACACTTTCTTTTGTGCCAGGCAATGTGCTAAGAGCTTCACACACATTGTCTCACTTCTTCTCATTTACGCCCTATGATGTAATATTATTATCCCTGTCTTAGATGTAAGAAAACCGACACCTTGAGAGGTGAAGCAAATTACCCAAGGTCATGCACTTTTCAAGGGGCCCACCCAGCATCTAAGTCTAGTTGGGATGATTCCAAGTCTGTACTATCCATCCCCAGGATTTGTCTCCCATGTAATCTGACAAGGCAGGATGAAGCCATGTCACTGCTCCCTGCCAGTGTGTGCTTACAGGCCCCCAGAGCCTCCCCTGAGAATGACCAGTATCCCAGAGCTACAAACCAACAGGGATGCCCAAAGTGGGACTGAGAATTATGGAAGCAACCGCAGATACGGCTCACAACTCCCAGTATCCCACGGGTGGATCCCAAAGGACATCAGACATGTACAGGCCCCACCCCCTGCTCACTGCAGGCTTTTGATAGGAAATGTGGGGGCGCCTGGGTGGCTCAGTAGGTTAAGCCGGGGACTCTTGATTTCAGCTCAGGTCATGATCTCAGGGTCTTGAGAAAAAGCCCACATCGGGCTCCCCGCTGAGTGCGGAGGCTGCTTGAGATTCTTTCCCCCTGCCCCTCCCTTCTCTGATTCTCCCCCCACCCCCCCTCGTGCTCGCTAAATAAATAAATAAATAAATAAAATCTTTTTTAAAAAAGGAAGGAAATGTGGAATTAAAAGCTACACCTGCAAAATTACCTACAGCAGTGATGACCTTTTGAGGAACAAATTCAAATATATTGAATAATAGATCCATTTGATTTTTTTTTTAAGATTTTTATTTATTTGACAGAGAGAGAAGGAACACAAGCAGTGGGAGTGGGAGAGGGAGAAGCAGGCTCCCCGCTGAGCAGGGAGCCCGACGTAGGACTCGATCCCAGGACCCCAGGATCATGACCTGAGCCGAAGGCAGACACTTAAGGACTGAGCCACCCAGGCGCCCCCATTTGATTTTTTTTTTTTAATCCTCCCTCAATGTACCCCTTGTTAACCCTAAACACTGTTTAAAATTAACATTTTCTAAAATAATTTCCCGGTGGGGCGCCTGGGTGGCTCAGTCGTTAAGCATCTGCCTTCAGCTCAGGTCATGATCCCAGGGTCCTGGGATCGAGCCCCGCATCGGGCTCCCTGCTCCGCGGGAAGCCTGCTTCTCCCTCTCCCCCTCCCCCTGCTTATGTTCCCTCTCTTGCTGTGTCTCTCTCTGTCAAAAAAATAAATAAAATCTTAAAAAAAAAAAAAATAATCTCCGGGAGATGATTTTCATTGTTAGGCTCCTTTCGTTGGTATACAACCCATTAAACTTGTCCATTTGTGCAGGAAAAGACAAAAATAAGTGCAGGTTGATGCTTTCGTGAAGCATAGACAGCAACATACTATTCACTAAGAGGCTCAAGCCCCAATTCCGATCAACCACTATCGATTATCCCTCCGGACTATCTTCTAGGATAATAGAAATCATACTGGATGAAAATGTTTTATTCAAAAACACATTTACCTTTTCAGGGCAGAGAAGTGAACACTCCTATGGGAAGGAAGGTGATGATAAAGGCAGATAGTCATTAAATGTGCCCTCGAACTTGCTGGGGGTTTTTTAAACTAGATCTGTAATTACAGGGCTACTGAAGATATGGAAGGATATAGTTAAGGTTTCGTCAGCACTTTTATTGTAATACTTAGTGAGATTAGTCATTTTAGTGTTCCCTTTCTATGCCAAAAATGGAAGACAGCTGTTTGTGCTCCAAAAACTGTTTTTTAAAGGATAGTTCTGTTTATCAAGTGTATTTTGCCACTGGGGAAACATATCTTAAAGCTTTTGCATTTCAGCCCATCATGTCAAAATGAAGTAAGTAGGAATGATGACTTTAGCTGTTACTCCTAGATAATGACAGGAAGCTTTTCGCATGCAGACAAGCCACACAGGGATGATAGGGAATATCTGGTGCACAAATATCTCAATTCCCATCTCCTGCAAAGAGGTATTCCAGATGGCACCAATCAGTCCCGAAGTTCATTCCCTGAGCTAGAGAGCCCTTCGAAGTATTGAGAGGCAGCTGTGTGAGGGCTTGGTGACCTATATCAAGACCAGCCTGTCACCCAAGGACAGAAAGCCAGATTCTTTTGTAAGACTGTGCCTCTTAGTGAATCAGATCTAAATGCAGGAGTTGTGACTGGCCTGGACGTATTCATCTCCCCAAGTATAAACCTTGAGAATTTGTTTCCACTAGTACATTAAATATTTGCAATCTCACACCAACAAGTTTGAAAACTTAATTAAATTTTAAACAAAGCTCATGTTTATCATTTGTTCTTAGTTCCAACTTGTCAAGTTTCCCCAAGAGAGGTAATATTTCTTTCTCTCTCTTCTGTGAATGTTTTGAAGACTGTCATATTCTTTATTCCAGAGGCACCCAGATATTTTGTTCCTCAATTCAATCGGTGGCCTAATGGGAAATCCAATGTGTGGCTTTACAGAAGAGGTTAAAAAAATCCATAAAATGACCCTGACTCTTTTTTTTTTTTCCTTTTTAGCATATATTACTTTGTTTGGGATTTTGTTGTTGTCCTAAGGCCTTGACTTTTAATAAGGTTATACTCTAGTTAGTGAGGCAAGACCTAAGGACATAAAACAATTAAATGATGAACACAAATCAGCATATTAAGGAGCTGTTGGCACAGAAAGGGCTGTGCAGCTCAGATCCCCCCTTCCAGAAAGGGCTCACTGCCCAGCTGCAAGGACTGTGGTGAGCTGGCAGCCTTCAGCTTTCAAGCCAAGGTCATGCTCCTCTCAGGAGGCCCCCAGATAACTGAGCAGCCCAGGAGTACAGGGCCTGGCCATTTCCACGCAACGCATAGCCCACCAGCAGGCCGTCTTTGCCCCCGGACGCTCCACTGGCTTGGCCGACACTTTGTCAGGTCAGCGTGCAGGGTGATGGCTCGCTGTGCCTGATCCCACCTCCCCTTCTTTTCCTTTCACGGAGACCATTCCTCAATAAACTTTTGCAATACTAACTATGTCTCAGAGACATAACCTAACCTGCAACAATGTTGAAATGTTAACAGAAATCAAGAAGGGGTTGGGACTAGGACCGTGTGTGTGTGTGTGTGTGTGTGTGTGTGTGTGTGTGTGTGAGGGGGTGTTAGAAGTGATATTAAAGTTCCCCTAGAGAATTGTGATAAGTCATGAACTTTGGGCTCCACAGCCTTGAAAGATCCCTGCACTTGGAAAGCCAGGGAAGATCGGGAACCAGTGAAGGAGAGACCTGGGCAGACCAATCCAATGTAGGTCAAGGCAGAAGGGCACCCAGGAGTCAGCCCTCCCCCGCCCCTCTACTGAGGAGACCGTTTGCAGAGATGCAGTGGGGGAACGTGCCTGTCTTGCATTCAGAAAAACTCAACCTGAGTCTTAACTCAATGTTTGATGACCCGTATGACACCGGGTGGGTCCCTTCACTTCCCTGGACCTCCCTTGTTCACTGGGGATGATGCTGATTCTCCCGGCCAATCCTACACAGCATCTGTGCAGGATCAAGAGAGACAGTGAAGGCATTTTGTTGGCTGAATGGCCCTAGGAAACTGTAAGGTATTATTACCGTGTCTGAAAAGTTGGGAGGAAGCATGTATAATGGTGGCCCTAGGGCCCCAGCACTGCCACCTCTGGACACAGGTATGAAAAGCTCATCCACCCTGGTGGGGTCCGCTCCGCAGCTTCCCAGCACCACCCCAAGTCTGAACATATATTTAGCTGATCTGAACTTAACTTATGCTGAAGATATATTTAGCACATCCCTACCTTTTCAAATGTATATCAGCTAATCATTTTATTATTTTCTTCCTGGTATATTTATAATTTAATCTGGTGATCCTGGCACAAAATATATACTCAATAAATATTTGTTGACGTGAATTGAACTGACCCTTTCATTTTTTTCTCTTGGTCTCTAAATACTTTGTGACAGCTTTCACAAACTGATTTTTTATGATACTGTACCATCCTGTTCTTTATATCAGAGTGGATGATTTAGCCCCTAGCTGTTAAGTAACATGTTAGCTATTCCCTTCACTAGGAGATGATGATGAATTCAATGTCAATTATCAGTGAAAATAAATGTTCATGGACTTTAGCTTATCTTTCACGAATTTTATTCTGAAAAGTTTGCTTAAGGTTTGAAGGTATTTCTTATGATGTATGGCCTTAAAAATAATTGTCCACTAGACATGATAGATATTGCCATTTACTCTGGTTTGGTTTGGTTTTGCTTTTTCCTACTCAGAATCCCTTCCCCCAATTTCTTCTGATAATAACACTCTCTTTGTTGGGGGCACCACACTCCCTACCTCCACTTAGCATCGGTGGAACCGCCAGTCCCAGTAACTATGGCCCCAGCCTCAGAGTAAGGCCATAGCCCAGATGGGCTACATCATGGTATTCGTCCCCTTGGCCTGGGAGACTGATCGGGGAATGTAAACACACCCCAAGCTGGGCAAATTGAAATAACTTCTAGATGGATGCTGCAAGAGTGGCGATGTCTTCTTCCTCTATAGGGTCAAGGCCTGAGTTGGTGTAAACATAGAGCTAACTATTGTCAAATTCCTCCTTTTCCTCACCACAGGGAGGTAATGAGATCAAATTCCAAAAGAAGCAAAGCTGAGGGAGGGAGAAAGGAGAAGAGAGGTAAAGAAGAGAGAGAAGGAGAGAGAGAGAGAAGACGGCAGGAGGGAGAGAGAAGAAGAGGAAGGAGGAGGAACAGAGAAGAAAGTAGGATTAAAGAGGGAAAGAGAAGAGGTTATAGATAGATAGAGAGAGAGAGAGAAGCAGAGGGAGGGTTGAGAGAAGAAAGAAGAGAAAGAAGGTAACACAGAGGAGAAGGGGGAGAAAAGAGGATGGGGGTTGGAGAGAGATGGGCAGAAGAGGAAAGAGAGGGGAAAGAGATGTAGAGATTCATAAAGACAACAGTATAAATACACTATAGACAAAGTGAAATGTCTCCACATTATCATGTTGGCTTACTTGCTAAACCGCCAAAAAAATTTTGAGAAAGTACATTTTGTGATTGAGAAAATAGCATACTTTTCTAGACTAGAGAGTACAAATAATCATAGAGTAATTTTAGGACCATGACCTTGAAAACTTTTGAAACACTGTGTCAGACAATGCAACATTACTATTTTTCCACCTTATACAATTAGGTTATTAAGATTCCTTAGTCAGAAATTACATCTGTATTCCCTTCAGTGCCGTGGGCGTAGCACTCAATAAATGTGTGTTAAATTAATGTGGGATGGATGGACAGAATGAACACACTGAAATTTGGAGGCTCTCAAATTGCATCCTCAAGGCTGCAGCTAAGACCCCGTAATAAAGTGAGAAGTAACATTTGTCTGTGGCTTGCTCAGCCTCCTCTTTATGGATACCTTTATCCCTTTTTGGCACCTGCCCCCACCCCCCCAATGCTTTCCCCACTTCCCATATAATAAAACCTGCCTTCAAAGGACAATCCAACACCCCTGCTGTAAGAGTTGTAAATAGCCAGTAGAACTTAATGGTCCGTTCTTCCCGGGCCCTTCTAAGGGCATTTCAAGAGGAGACAAAGAAAGAAAAGCTTTAAAATTCACAAAAATAAATGTTCAGTTCTGGAATTTCTGGTCTAAGTGAGCCAGTGCTAGAAGCATTCAGGATGATGGCACAGGAAGGCACGGGCCTCCTGGGACTCCAGTGGTCACATGAGTGGTCTGGGTAACAGTGGCACAGAATCAGGGTTCAGACTCAGAATTCCTGAAATCCTGACCACTGGGCCCCAGAAGGAAACCCATCTGTTTGAGTCTGATTTCATTTGTTTATGTTTTGCATTTTTTTCTTGTAGAAAAATACCTGATTATTTTGGCCATGTTGTGCCCACTGAAATCACAGAATGTTTTCCAATGCTTTTAATGTCCACCCTGAAAAGAACACATTTATTACTATTCCACAACTCCAGAGTGTTTCTCAGAATCCATAAACAAAAAAATTTCCTATTAATAAATGAACACATACGGAGAGAAACAAAAAGGAGGGGGCCAACTAAAAATGCTCATTAATGATCAATTTAAACCTTACTATAGAATGCCTTTAATCTGCTTCTGCCCCGATTTACTGATGAAGAAAAGCATGGCTTTCTCAAAGAATTGTCAGGTACTTTCTGCATCAAATCCAATGTTCATCTTGCTTGTCAACTCTGATGACCTATTAATGGCTGGGTACAGCTGTGCATTGATGAGGTTGCCAAAACCATGTCCAGTACAGTTGGAAAAAAGTACCATGATTGATCATCATCCACCATGGGTGCAGAAGGAGAAAATGGAAGATCACGTGCCCTCAACTGTATTTGCCACTGGACATTCATTCAATCTTCTCCAAGTAACTGAAACCAGATTTCCCCTGGATAAACAACCCATTCTTCCAAGCTAGCCCATATACTTCATACAAGACCAGGTCTAAGCTAATCAGTATTTCCTATTCTCTGGATCATAATTATAGGTTTATGGGTGGTTAAATGACCCAATCAGAGCCAATGAGACTTTCAGCAGGAGATACCACAACAGTGACATTTTTTCTGCAGGATTTCAGCTTGTAAAGTTTTTATATTTCCTAGTAACTATCTTGCTATCATGAAAGAAGGATGGAATTAACCCTGAGGAAATAGAACCCAAATCCACTGCCTGAGAAAGGAATCATCCGAGAGGAAGTGGTACCAAAATTGACATGAGCAATTATCTTGGCCTTATCTTGGCCCCTATTTAAAGCCAGGTCTGAAGCCATATTTCTGCTTTGCTTAAGCTAGTTTGGGTTAAATATTCTATTATTTGCAACAGAAGAATCCTAACTGACATAGCTATCAAGGCTATTTCCTCCCTCAGCTGTAACCTTTAACTAACAAGTTTTAAAATTAGTTTACCATAAAGAAGACATCAAACAAAAGTTGAGGGTTAAGATTTGTGGGTACAATTTCGGAGGTCTTTTTCATAATTCTGGGGTCTCACATGCCAGAGAACTGCATACCAAAGAAATATAAGCTTCAAGAAGATTCAGATTTTATCTCCAATCCATCCTACTGGACATCCTCACTCCACTCTGAGAAATAAGAAGTGACTGGACAGCATGAGAAGGAATTCCTAGAATTTGAGGGTATTCTTTTGTCAAAGAACCCTGATACAATCAATGAATATTTACTGAGCACCTGCCACTCGATAGGCCCTAGTCAAGGAACTGAATCTAAAAGATGAAGATAAAATATCATCTCTGACATCAGGGAGTCTGTGAGGTAGCACAGAACACTAACCTGTATTAGCCACCTGATCAGCATTCCAGCTATGCCTGATCCAGCCCTGTGAGGAAAAGTCGCGTGTCTAGATAATTAACTAAGGTTCCACACACAAAGAGATGGACAGCATGCACTAGAGGTATTTTTTTTTTTTAACTCATAATACCTCATTTGAGCACACGTGATACTCTGTAAGGAAAGAGAAATCTCTTTCTTGGATCAGCAGCACCAGGAATTGGCCTTGCAGAAGAACCATTTCCCTGGCTGGTTTAAGTTTTCTTCAGTCTCCCAACGCAAGGCCTGAACTCACCACCCTGAGATCAAGATCTGAGCTGAGATCAAGAGTCCATTGCTTAACCGACTGAGCCACCCAGGTGCCCCAATAAATATGGTTCTAACTGCAGTTCTCCAAGTGGAAAATGCCCTCCGTTACCTCTGGGATTTTGCACCCTCTGGCTGAAATATTCTTTCATTGCCTTCTATCTTTCCTACCAACTCCACATTCCTTCAGGTTCCTACTTTTTTCCTGCATTTAGCTTGCATGTTTATTCACTACATATGTGTTATTTACTATTTCCCAATCATTACATCGCTATTTCAGTGACCTTGTGGTAAGCATATGACAAGAGCATTGAGCTGTGAAGATAATGTTCCTTGAAACTAATTACCTGGTATTGCAACAATTTCTCCTACAACTGAGCTAACTATAGCTCTGGAGTGTATAAGAAACCACCTGAATTTTGATTACCTGTGTGTGTGTGTGTGTCTCACATAAGACTTAGAAGCTATAATTTCTAAATTCAATTAGAGAAATTTCTAATTTCTCTCATGGCGCAGTAAGTCCCACACGTGCTTGCTCTCAGGGACCTGCACACTGTGGTCCCTGAGCCAGGTCTGTGCTGTGATCCTGCCCCTCACACCCCAGATCTTACATCCGAGGTGGACTGATCCACACTGACCCACCAAGTCTCCTTCTCTCAAGAATTAGGAATCCGGTGCTAATCTAGTGTCCTGAGAAATGAGTCCATTTGACATGCTCTGTAAATTCCACAGTACCTCACCTGCAGCTCACCAAGGCCCACCTGTTCAATTCCTCCTCAGGGCCTATGGGAATCCTCAGAATCATGTAAATGAATTCTCTCTTTTTAAAGTCACAGTCTGTGACTTCTCATGAAAAGAACCTTTCTAACTCATGCAGCAGCAATGTTACTAAAAACTATCAGTACCATATTTTCCTTATTGGTTCAGACTTCTCGATGGCTACATTCTCTATAATTAAAGGCACTTCATTCCATGAGTTACAGAATGCCTAATTAGATAAAAGGGAAATAATTTGATTGCATCTTGTTAGAAGTCTAAACTTCAAGAAGAGGCATCTTCTAAGAAAATCTTTCTCAACCATTATTAAAGGCAACTATCTTATATCCTGAAGCCTCCTTGTAATGCTCGCCTCAGAGCCCACATTGTGGGATCTAATGCAACCCTAAAAGAAGACCATGACCTGAAAGTTCTACAGAATCTCCCATGTTAGTGGAGCAATCCTTCCCATATCCTCCTTAACATATAATCTGGTCCTAAGTGAAAAGACTATGGTGTAGCTCATCAGTTTCTTCCAGCAATGACCAGGCATATTTTGAATACTGACCCTTCTCTCAGAATTCTTTCTATATTGACACCATTAAAGCAAACTTGATTTTATAATTTAAAGCTGGTATTGAAATGCACAGTGATCAGCCAATAAGAAATATCTGTAAATTCTGAAGGAGTAATCCGTCTCAATTTATAATTCTACTATATGTGTTGCTATTTGTACTTTTATGCTGTTTATGCTAAATCTTTTAAGTGTCCTCAAAGCTGACCTTTTTGCATCATACACAAAAGCTATAATTAGTTGAAGAAGAGAAATTCAAATTCCAGATGTTTGAGTGAGTATTTTATTTTATTTTATTTTATTTTAAGATTTATTTATTTGACAGAGAGAGACACAGAGAGAGGGGAAACACAAGCAGGGGGAGTGGGAGAGGGAGAAGCAGGCTTCCCGCGGAGCGGAGAGCCCGATGTGGGGCTCGATCCCAGGACCCTGGGATCATGACCTGAGCCGAAGGCAGACGCTCAACCAACTGAGCCACCCAGGCACACCCTGAGTGAGTATTTTAATTTTAAAACAAACACCACCACCACCACCACCCCACACACAATCTTCTATTTCTTTTTAGTGAATATGCAAGTAAGAAGAGGTTAAGTTTATTAGATGGTTTCTTTGATGATTTAGGTTTGGGCTCAAAAATGCTTCAGACTCTTAGAAAATTATCAAATTAGAGGGGGCAGCAGAAAATAATGAAAGTAATTCTAAACTCAAAGTTTTTGCCTGTTAGCAGTGGTGCCCAACGTATCAGTGACACTATTCTACCCGTGCTGAAGGACGTGAGGAACGTCTTTACCACCAGTGCCCAGCACTTGTCCAGCCTCTACCAAGCCCACCTGGTGGCATCCCCCATGACTTCTATAGCAAATGAACTCTTAACAGTACTCCATAGAATTAGCAGTAGAATCTACAAGTGGCCAAAATTCATCAAAGTCTTGGTAGATAAAAATGGGTCTCTTTCTGGGTTGGCTGTCGGAGGACCATGGAAAGGAAATTTGCCATAGACTTCCCCAAAATGAGGCTGCTCTTTCCACTAGGAGAGATCTTTAATGCCCCAAACTTTTGAAACATTAACTATTAGCTTACGTTTTGGGAAATCGGTGTTACCAAGAAGTCCCAGCAAATCTGAGTCTTCAGAGATCCTGACTGAACATCATGATTTACATTCCATCTTCAAAGTGAGATAATGCAAGAATGCCAAAAATTCAACAGAGCCTTCTCAAGTAACAATCTTGTCCTTGAGGGAGCACTGGGATTTTGAGTTGTGGAATTTTCCACTCATTTATCCTTTCATTTTCCAACTTCTTTGCCTTCAAGTGCCCACTGGCTCCTCTCAGTCACAGCTGTGCAAATCACAGGACTCTCGTTGGCATGAGACATATATATTATTCATCTATCCAGTTTCATCTGAAGGAAATCCAATAAAGACACAATTTTACTTTCCAATGAAATATTCAAAGCTGCTTTTTCCCCCACGAGAAACTGGGCAGAAAACTCCACCAATGATCTATGTAAGTACAAAACTTTTTGCCTATCAGAGCATGTATGAATTTGATTTTAGTAAAATATATGTCTGCTTTCCTCCTGTTGTGCTTCATAGTACTTTGTGTATAAATATGTAGCAATTTCAATGTTTCACTAATTTGTGAAACCTTCTGTAACATCATAATCCCAAGAACACCCTGTGCTTTTCCTTGCAAATATTTACTTAAAAGGACACCTTGTTTACATTTGTGCTACATCCTTGATAGAATGCGTGTACATATTGCTGGATTTGTTTTCCTTGAACTGTAAATACAGTGGAGCAGAAAATTTAAGTGGTGATTATACATCAAGTAATAACCTTTGCCTCTGGGTTGTTGATTGAACTAGAGCCCAGGTTAAGGTCATCATGACCCTCACTTAATAGGCCCTTCTGTTGCTAGAGGAAGTTGCCTGTGCCAAACTCAACACACACACACACACACACACACCTTCCTTCTTGACAGAAGTCGGTTCTGAGTCACAAAAATCCCATATGAAAGGAAGGACGAAAATGAGGTTAATATGGGCATGGAGATGTTTATCTGCCTCGTGCATTTGCCACAATCATGGGTTAATTATATGCTGTAAAGATAGACCTTTCTCTCCTCCAGGAGCCAGTTCACCACCCCGCTCTGTGAAAGGGTTGTGGGGGACACTCACAGAGTAGCAGGGAGAAACGCCACCTGTCCCCCAAGCTCCATGTGCTCACGTTCCACCCAGTTCTCCATGCCTGAAGAATTACACCCTCGAATAACAACCATCAGCCCCTGAGCAAAAAAACACTGAGCGAAAACACGGAGCAAAGAAAGATGCGAGATCCATGCTCTCTGTCGGAAGATAAAAGTCACATTATAAAAGAGACAGTCATGTCTTTATAAGCAAAACACAACTTTCTCAACATCTCACAGCCATCTCATTAACCAATGCTCTCTCATCATGAGTGATCATGGTTATTTAGAGTCAGAAGCAAAATATGGAGCGATCTGTCTGTAGGCAAGTGGAGACAAGGCATAATAAAGGAAGAGCTAGGTGTGTGAGGAAAATGATGAAGTGGACATACTTCAGTGCTTAATTCATAATGAAGAAAATGTATCAACTCGAGCAAGGATTTAACCCCTTCTGGGTGGAACGTCAAATACCCATGTAAACAATTATTTCTATTTCTTTCAGCATCCATCTACTCTATATGGTTTGAACTTGGGTTTTTTTCAAGCCTTGGTAAAGGCATCTCATAAAACTTAAACATGCAAAAAGGTATAAACTTCAACATCTATAATTGTTTTTAAAAACTCATTGATTCCAAGTCAAGAAAGTTATAATTTGTGATGATTCAGTTCTGAGCTGCACCAGGATATACCACTGAACTCACAGCTGGGCACCTCAAATGACAGACAGAGAGAATTTCTGGGACCTCATACTTCAGGGGTAGCAAGGAAGATGGCCCTACGGTAGCTGATGTTGAAAAAGACCTTAATGTCAAATAATACAGTGCACCCTGAACACACTCCAACAGCATCACATAAGCGGTGAGCCTTATCTATTCTACAAAGGGTTGTACACAAGCCTTGATGTTTATTGGTGACGTCACCTTGCTATTTCCCCATTTCAGGTTGTCCTCCTACTCATTTCCACCTAATTTCGTTTGTATAAACATGTTGGGGCAAGGGAAAGAACTGTGAGATTTTAGACTTTCTATTCCTTTGTAAAGGATTTTGTATTACCTTTGAGAAAAGGGTTCAAAAAAGAATATTTTAGGAAATAGTGGGAGGGAGGAGAGAAGGAATGGTTATTTCCTTTCCCTGTTTTTCCCAAGTTAAAACGTTTTGAAGGGTTAGCACACCTGATGTATATATAAATAAAAATGATAATGATATGTGGCTTTTGTTTATCCCTGGAATGAGGCGAAGGTGGTGCAGGAAAGGGTGGAATAGGGTATGACAGGACAGCCTAGGTCCATGGAGCTTAAGGTAGGACGTAAAAGGGGGTGGCGGGCTGCTAATAGAACTAGTGTAAACCCTCAAGATCAACTGGTTCAACCCATTTTTTAGAGCACAAAAACTGTGGTTCAAAGAGGGGAGCATCTTTGCCTAAAGACAAAGAATCAAACAGCAAGGGTTATTATATAAAAATTATGAACATTTTGGGGGTGCCTGACTGGCTTAGTCAGAAGATCATGCGACTCTTGATCTCAGGGTCATGAGTTTAAGTACCATGTGGAGTATAGAGCTTATTTAAAAAAAAAAAAAAGATTAAAAAAAATTGTGAACATTTTTAAAAAGAAAAAGAAAAATGTGAATTTTACATACTGGCCATTTGCTAGCTGTGTCACCTGGAGCAAGTTACTTAACCTCTCTGTGCCTCAGTTTCATCATCTGTAAAACTGAGATAATAACGGTGCCTAGTTCTTAGCCTTACTGGGAAAAATCAAATCAGTTACTACTTGTAAACTACCTAGAACAGAACCTGGAACACCACTCTTCTTCTTCTTTCTTCTTTCTTCTTTCTTCTTTCTTCTTTCTTCTTTCTTCTTTCTTCTTCTTCTTCTTCTTCTTCTTCTTCTTCTTCTTCTTCTTCTTCCTCTTCCTCTTCCTCTTCCTCTTCTTCTTCTTCTTTCTTCTTCTTTCTTCTTCTTCTTCTTCTTCTTCTTATTATTATTATTATTATTACCACTATTATTGGTAATTCAGTCAGGCCTTTTTCAAGTAAATGAAGTTTTGTTAATGAACTGGAAAACTCAGTCCACTGTGGATGGGCACGTCACAGTGGCATGGATGTCAACATTTTGGGATACGTTGGGATGGAACCTAGTTTGGCTTAGATCCAAACACAGATGGGGGGCAGGAAGAATCTCATCTCCATGACTAATAGCCACTCATATTTAAAAACACTTAGATAGCAACTTCCATGTAGCATTAAAAAACAACAACAAAACAAAACAAAACAAAACAAAAAAAACCTCCAGGAATGGAACTGAAAACCCAAGCTTTCTTGAATCCCAGTTTTGATTTTTAGAAACCTTGACCAAGCCACTTCCTCCTACTTGGTGGTTTCCATATCTAGTGTTAATAACGATCTTCACCTGAACTGTTGTAAAGATTAAATGTTTTGAAGAAGCACTTTATGACCTATAAATTTTACAGAGAACTGTACATCCGTAAAAGCACAATTTATTATAAAATGTTTCTCTTATTTTGAAATCATAGGAAAAAATCTTTCTTACTTTCTTTCAAGGATTTAACATTGACCATGAAAATAGAATATGTCATGAGAATATGCATGGAAAATGTATTCAAAAGAGAAAACACTAAGCTGGCAAGCTTGAAGGTTTGGGTTTTAACCCCAGCTTTCCCATGGACACATCCTATAGCTCCAAGCAAGTCATTTAGACTTGCTGGCACCCAGCTTCCTTTCCGGTAAAACAGAGGGTGAATTAGATGATCTCTCCCCCTCTAATTCCATAATTCTGAATGTCATATATATATGTTCACATGAATCCGTGAGTCACTAAAACCTGGTAGATTTTTTTAAAAATTACTTAATAAACAAAATGTCTCATAAGCAATTCAAGAGATCTTGGAACTGACTCTCAAAACATTGCATAACCATGTTTGGGCAAAGACTTCAAACCCAAGAAGAACATCTTGGAATTGGTCCTCTCTTCACCACCATTGCAATTTACAGAAGAGAGGCTGTCAGTTCATATGTCCACACACGTTCTGCCCCAAGGGCTCAGAGCATTTGAATGTCTCATTAATTTTGGGGGGCGCTTAATAAATAGAAAATGGTATTGCCTCTTTCAAAATGAAATGAAAGCCTAAGAGCATGTTTTATTTCTACAACATTCTCAGCATCTCAGAATGCTTCGATAACAGCTTTAGCTTTTTTTTTTTTCCTCATTCCTGACTTGATCAATGTAACAACTTTGTGAAGTAGGCGGGGCCCAGGAATTACTGCGGCCGTTTTACAAATGAATATCCTGGGACCAAAGAAACAAAATGATTTGCTTCCCACGAAAAGTTGGTGGTCCTCACTCTTGGATCTCCTGACCCACAAGTGAATCCCAACTCAGTCTAGGAATGACCCACTCGCAGTTAGACGCCTGTAGTCCACCGACCCTTCCTGATGCCTGGCTTCGCCCCCTCCAAGAACAAAATGCTTTCCTCTCATTTACTGCCCCAACTTCTGTCTGGGACCCCCTATGGAACTGAAGTGGTTCTCTGAATGCTTTAGCCCTTTTACAGGATTTCCATGGAAAAATAAAATTCCCAGATAGAAACAACAGACTTACTGATGAGTGAATTAGACCCTGCTTCCCATGCCTTGTGGTTTCTCCCCAAAAAAGTTTTCCCAGTAATTCAGTGGCTGCTTTGGGAGAGCTGTCCAGAACACTTTCATCAGGGCTATTTTTTTCATCCTACAATTTTGGCCATCTCTCAGTTTATTTTTCAAAAGGGGAAGGGGCTGGATCATGTCCTAGAGAGAAAGATCCTACAAGGTCCTAAACATCTTAAGTCCATGGGATAATTAAGAGGATTTGAGAATTATACCCCTCTCCATTAACTGACTGAGGAGTGGATCAATGTCAAATCACAAATACAGGATTCTGAAAACAAAGTGTAATTTTATGTAACTCACTTCCAGGCCCCTGTGGTGGAAATAAGGCTGTGATATGTTTGATGTGCTTGCCCTGGGCTTGGTTGGCAACTGGAATCCAGCAGAGCCAGCGGGTTGGGAACGAAAGATCACACAGAGATTAGCTCCACAAGAAACGTGCCTGTGTTTGCATAATATTCATGTTTCCACCTTCATGATGCCTTAATTTTATTTATTCCCAAACTGAGTGGCAGAGACAGCTACTTGTTGTGGTACATATGGTTACATTGCTTCTTTTGATGGTTCTATGGGAGAGGCATGATTGCTTTCCCTCTGACGATTGAAGAAAAATCAACGCAGCTCTAAATCTTTGACTCGTTTTTCACTTATGGTGGGAGATATTGGCAGCCATACACACCATTTCACCTAAGTCAGGTCCACAAATATTGAGAACTGACTCTGGGAAAAGCATCATTTTAGGTGCTTCAGGAGACATTTTAAATCTGAGCAAGACACCCCCATTTCCCAAAAAGGTATTTCGAAGTCTCCAAAAGGGAATGGTTCTTAAATCAAAGGGATAAGAAATGGTTGCATGAAGGAAGTGGCATTGGAAATGAGTCCTGAAGGCTGGGGAGATTTTTAATACACGGATAAAATAATAACAAATACCTATAGAATGCACAACTTTAAATGGCACTATTACATATATCATGCCTCTGCTTAAGGCAAAAAGAAGGAGTCCTGCCAGGAACAAAGCACACCGTTGTGCCAAGGCAAGAATGGGGAAGCAGCAGATATTTGTAGGAATTAGCAAATCTGTTCTCATGCACACAACAAAACTTTAGTGAGCACCTACTATGTCTCAGGTGTGAAGTAATGGTGATAAAGAGATTCTGAGGCATGGATGTCTGTCTTCAAGTGTCACACAGCCTGGAGGACAGGCTGACATACTTGGTTCAGAAGTTAGGTTGTCAGGAGGTAGTAGGAGATGAAGATGGCAGGCTACACCAGGACCGCATCGAAAGAGTCCTTAAAATGAAGCTAAGGGTCAGTATACATAATTTGGTGACAACAGGATTATTGAAGATTTGGGGCTGAGGCGCGATAATGATGGGTTAAATACACGACTCACTTAGAGCCAATGCAATGGGTTCATTCAGAGCAAGAGTGAGGAAGAAAGATGGGTTCAGAGGCAACAGCAAAGGTCTACCAGGCTCAGGTAACAGGATTCTGAATACAGGAGCACAGCAAAGGATTAAAGAGAATGAAAAGAAGAGGGACTCAACGCAAATAGACAGTGTAGCCCCCCTGCCTTCCCTTTACTTCCTCTTCCTTCCTGTTCTCTACCACTTCTGTGCTCTGTACATGCTGTTCCCTCTGCCCAGTACCCACTTCCCGCCATTCTTTTCACCTGGTTAACTTCTATTTCAGGCAGGATGGGAGATAGTCTAACAGAGTGGTTAGGACCATCTCTGCCATCACACTGAGTTGTTCCAAGTGCACTCCTCTGCTCACCAGTGGGGCTTATCCTCGACCAGGTGCTTACTATCTCCACACTGAACTTTCTCACCTGTGTGTGAGGGAGTCCGTATTTCACACAAAATTCATATAAAGCACTGATATCTGGGCCTGGCACATAATAACCACTTAGCAAATGTCAGCTATTTTTTATTCTTCTTCTTTCCCACCTTGGGTCAATCATCACTTCCCAGAGGAGCCTTCCTTGACCAGGTCACTGCCCTCTGTCTGCACTCTGAGCCTCCTTCTATCCATCACAGATTTTTGCCTTTATTAGGGAGCCAGTTGGTTAAGCGGCTCATTCTTGACTTGGGCTCAGGTCTTGATCTCAGGGTCTTGAGATCAAGTCCCTTCTTGGGCTCTGCACTCAGCGGGGAGTCTGCTTGAGATTCTCTGTCTCCCTCTCCCTATGCCCCTCCCCCTGCTCATGCTCTCTCTAAAATAAATAAATAAATCTTTTAAAAATTTTGCATTTATTACAAGATTTTTAGATTATGCCTGTCTTCTCCACCAGGTTGAAGGTCCCTTGAGAACAGGACATTTCCTCCTTTGCTCACACATATAGCCCTGTCCCCCTGCTACAGTGCCTGACCAGAGTAGACACTCAACCAATATTTGTCCAATGAATGAATGAATGAACGAGCAAACAGAGGCAGCCCAGCTGTAGCTAGAGTATGCAAGGGTTAGCATATCCAGCTTGTCTTCTACGGAACAACCCAGTATTTTGCCATTTAGCCATTTTATCCCTGTTTTAGCTGAGGCCAGATTAGCAGTGTGTTATCTTTCTATGAATACCAGCAAATTATTATCAGCAATATGTATTTTTTTTAGATATCAGATGAGTCTGGGATAAAATCCATATTTGTGCAGCCCTCATTGACCCAGGACATTTGGTCATCCATGCTTGAGGCTGATGAAGATGATGACGACAATGATGATAATCTCATAATAATTAACAAGGTTTATGAATATTAGCACATTAAGTCCCAGAACACACTGGGCTTGTCAGTGGCAAGTACAGAACAGGAGCTCTTGAAGGTCATCTCAAGTGCCAAATGAGAAACACTGAGAGAGAGCCAACCTCCTTGCTCCCTTTAGCCCATCTTAATTTTCTGCGTTGTAGATACAAACACAGATGTCCAGCTGGATGTGACATTCTCCTGTCTTCTGACCATGAACTGTGACATTAGGGCTCACAAGGCAGGCCACATGGTTCTGCATCCTCCCCTCCCACCATGCCACATTTCCTCCAGGTCTTTTCTAAGGAGGACCACAGGTTAACTCACATTTTATTCTAGGGAACAGTTTCTGAATAATTCTCTTGGTGTCTGCTAATGGGCGAATACTAACTCCCTGGGAAACTCCTACACAACCCTGGACAAATATGAGAAAAGCAGATGAAAGACCACTGTAACTCCCAATATATTGCCTTTACTCCAGCATGCAAACCCTTTAATGCCTCCCTTTGCTTCTACTAACTAAATGTTCTCTCCCTTGGCAGAACAGCTTGGGAGCTTTGGAATGACGAAGTGAACAACAGATTCTGTATTGTCACTAGAATGTATGCTATTATCAATGGCCTTTCTTTTATTGAGTCCCTAGGAAAGGTGGCAAACCACAAGGCCCTCGGTGCATTCCCTTCCATGAAACTAAGCAGGAGTCTCAATGCCTTGAGGGTAAACTCTAAGAGCATTGTGTTCCTTATAGAGCAAGAGAGGAGAATTGAAGTCTTCTTAGCATTCACAGATTGTGGTATGTCCCTTGGTCTCCTAGAGTTGTTTATCCAAGGAGCTCCATTTGGCTCCTAGCAGACTATTGTCTTAGTTGAAACAGTGAAAGTACAATTAACCACAATATGGTAATGTGGAAAATAGCAGTGAAAATTCTTCGATTCCAGAACTTAGTGAACCTTTTTGGAGAAATCCATTATTGCCTTGCAATTCTATTATAAAAGCACATTAGGGTTTCAAAATGCAAAGTGGCTGGGAAAAAAGGCTTATGTAACATTAGAAGCAAAAAACTGATTGTAAAGTCATGTCTATGCTAAGATTGTAACTATATGAAAATGAGATAACATATTGACAGTAACTGGAAGGAAACATTAAAACAGCTGGTTTTCAGAATGGCAAGATTACAGATACTTTTTTCCTTTCTCTTTTTCTTTGCTTGCTTTCTGTTATTGTCATAATAGCATTGTTTGTACAATACAAGGTTGTCAGCTAGACATATATTTTGCCTAAAATATTGTAGAAAATCATAATTCACTTTTCGCAGAGATATTAAAAATTATACTCTACGTTAAAATTGAATATGGGAAACATGGAGCTATTCTACCTTATCTTTAAAAACTACCCCTTATTTTGCAAAGTAAGACAGAGAACAATTTTTAGCATCGTCCTTAAAATTGGCAGAAATGAATTTTATTTACCTCCTTTGGCATCACTGATGACAGCTTCAAAAATTTTATTTTCTTCAATGAGAAATGATAGAACAAAATAATTTTTTATTAAATTTTCTTTCTATTATCTAGCAGACCAGAAAAACCTCTCTGGAGGGACACCTGGCTGGCTCAGTTGGTAGAGCATATGACTCTTGATCTCTGGGTCCTGGGCTCAAGCCCCATAGTGGGCGTAGAGTTTACTTTAAAAAAAAAACTTAAGAAAACCATTCTGGACAAACTATCATATATTTGAGGAATCTTTAGTAGGTCTGGGTCAGAAAATACTTCAGCATATGTATTTGCCTCGTGACAACAAATGCTTAAAGAGAGAATATTGGCTGGGTGCTGACCACTAGATTTGAATCACTGAATTATAGGGGTACAGATTCAACCTCAAAACTAACCATACAGTTCCTCTATTTCTTAGCTTTCTGGTTATTCAGTGTTTCACCCCACAGGGAGCTGTTGCCTGTAAAGAACACTGAATATAGGGTTAGGGTAAATCTCACACCGAATGAGTGTTTCCTTCTGTCCAGAAATTTCCATTTACATTTTAATTAAATGATGCCTATCCATAAGTATGGACTGCCTTTTCCCTCTGGCATGCCATTAAGAGGTCAAGGTAGTCTGTGGCTAGTTTGGACTTTATGTGCCTTAGAGCTCAGGCCTCTCCTTCTGTCCCTTCCATGCAATTGAATCCAACAAAAATGTATCCAGCTGAGCGACTTCCCAGAGCTTTGGGTCAACAAGCTCTACCAGGAGGCTATGGAAACACCTTATCGGCCCTTGAAAGCAGCGTCTCACACCCGTTAGTAGTTCTCATGGCTCATGCTGGACTTCTAAACAGTTCCATCAGGAATCAGCCAGACTGAGTGTTCCCAACCTTCTTCACATGACTGGTTATAGGTGGTAAAAGTTATCAGCTGCAAAATCAAATAAGCCCAGTGCTACAATAATGAGCAATCTGCTGAGCAAGAAGTGAACGCCCCAATACTGCTAAACTGATTGCCACACTAGAGAGAATGAATTTGATCCTGGGGTCTATGGGGGTCACAGAATGATTTTTGAGGAGAACAGGGATGATGTAACCTGGGTTTAGGATCAGAGCTAAACGGAGAAGCTGGATGAGTGTAAACTGGAGAGGGTAGACACTGGCCAGTATCAGGGAATTAACAGGAAGCTGTGGGAATGGCTGAATTGGCTTGAACCCCTGCAGTGACCATAGGCATGGAAATCAAGGAGATAAGAGTTTAAATGGATAAAGTGAAGCAACAGATAAGACGCATGTTAATGAAGGAAAGCACGGTGTAAAGACAGAGTTAAATGTTTGAGTCAACATTTCTAGAAACTTTTAAAGGAAAACCTCATGCATATGTTTACATTTTTTGTCTGTTCTCCCTCTTCAACTAGAATGTCAGTTTCTTGGCAACATGCCTCATTCCCCACTATATCCCCAGTGCATGGCAGTTAGTAGGATCTCCATAAATAACTGTGGAATAAATGAATGAATGTATGTGGAAATATGTGGATCCTTAAATATAAAGCATGCAGTTCCAGTAAGATGGAACCCTCTGACTCGGAAACATAATTCCATGCTGTTGAGCTACTCTATCCTGGATGTTTCACTGAGGTAAGCCAATTAACCTCTCTGGCCCCCATTGTCCTTCTCACTAAAACAGAGCCAACAAATGCCACTCTCTTGCTGAAGACGGAAGCAGCAAAGAATAAGCAAGATGAAATCTGATGAGTGCCTGGAGTTTTATAAGAGGAAGACACTCTACTTAACTGTTCAACCCACCATAAAGATGACAGATATAGGCCAAAACGGCTTAATGAAAATCTCCAAAGTCACATCAAATCACTGGGCTACCAATCCCCAAATAGCCCTGAAACAATAGTCTATCCAAATCTCCACCAAGCTGCGGTGTTAATGTAAACCCCAGGATGACAACTCACTGTGGTAGTTCCTGAAATATGAAAAACAAGGCCACTCCCCAGATGAATTAATAATCACAAAGAGAATGCAGATGCCATTGGCCAGAGCAGGTCAACGCTTTAGCTCCCAGCTCCTGGCTTCTCTCTCTCCGTGGACACCACCAATCAATGCCCCTCCAATACACAGGAGCCCACTGCTGGAGCATTCCCTTAGAAGGTTACTTTCAGATCTTTTTGAGTTATATCCAACCAAATTGAAGAAAATAACTTAGCCTTATACTTTTTTTAGGCCCCAGAAATGGAAGCCAGCTTTATCAGTCTAGGATAATGGCTCAAGTCGGGACAACTCTGACTTCAGCAAAGTCACCGTGAACCATCCTATGCCCTACAGCATCTTCACTGCCCTTATCAGGATGAGAAATTACCTTGTTCTTTTATTCATTTGTTTTTTTCTTGTCACCCACACTCCAGAACTGTGTCGTCCAATACCATAGCCACTAGCCGTATGTGGCTTTGTAAATTTAAAACTTTTTAATTATATAAGATTTTAGAATTCTTAAATTCTTAATTCTTTAGAATTCCCATATTTCATGGGCTTAAGAACCACCCATGGCTAGTGGCTGCTATGTAGCAGACAGCAAAGATCTGGAATATTTCCATCACTGCGGAAAATCCAAATGGACAGCTCAGCTCCAGAAAAAAAGTTTCATGTAAAACCTAGAAGAATGTTTTTCAAACCCTAGGCCATGTTTCAACCATGAGTTGAGATGTTCAGTAGATTACAACCAGTATTAAGTGTTAGTGAAATAGAAAATAACAAAACATATCATATTAAACATAGAGTAAGAATTCCTTAGGAAAATTTGTTTATATGTATGTATGTCCCATTTGGCAATATAAATTGTATTTCTTATTGTATGTCACAGTTTAAAAAAAAAAAAGCTTATACATATTACCTGTAATATAGTATGGGCTCAAAGTGTTTGTTGAATCAATCATAAATGAAGTGTTTTATAGAGTTTATATGATTTAATTTACTCCCAATAGGAATTATTATGCCTATTTTAAAGAAGAGAAAACCAAGGTTATGGGAGTTAAGTGACCCATCCAGATGACACAACTTAAAAGGGTTGGAATTAAGAGTCAAATCTGAGTCTGGTGGACTGGAGATACTACGATCCTAAGCACAGACGCATTGCTCTCAAAGCGCTAGATGTGGCTGGCTCTCCTAAGGGGGGACAAGATGAGGAACTTGGAGAGAACCGAAGGAAAATCTGGCACCAGGAAATGGGCACAGGAGGAAGAGTCTTGAGGACAACAGAGCAGCCAGGGAGAGCCTCAAGAAGGAAGAGGAGATGTGAGGGAGGAGGGAGTGGTCAATGACAGAGTGGCCCAAACTTCAGCAGGAGAAAGACTGGAAATTTCAGTAAAATTCAGCATTGAGGAGGACGTTCGAAGATTTTGGCAAGAGTCATTTCAGTGAAGCAACAGGTTCAGGACCTACCACTGAAGGCTGAAGGGCAAATGGCAGATGACTGTAGACAACCTCCAGAAACTTCAGCTGTGAGTGGGAGGGGATAAGGTGCAGTCAAAGCAGAGTTTCTGCTTATTTATTTACTTTCAGAATAGGACCTTGTGAGCACAATTCCATATGGATGTGAACAGAGAGGCTGATATAAAGAGAGGGGGTGATGAAAGGAACAGACTTCCTGAGCAGATGGGAGGTGATGGATTCCAGGTGAGAGATGGACGGAAAGCCCCTCCAGTTCGACAAGGAGGAAGGGAGGAAAGGGAACGCAGATAGAGACTAACTGGAAGCAGGACTTTCATTGCAGGAGCTCCTCTCCAGCGGTCTCTTCTTCCTCTGGGAAGCAGAAGGAGAGGCCTCATGCTATGAATGGAAAGCAGAAAAGGTGTGGAAAAGGTATTTTTTTAAATAAAACAAGGCTTTATCTACATTCAGATGTGCACAAACCCTCAAAACCCTGTTCACAGTTGTCCTAAATCAGAAAGCCAAAACTTCCCCCCATCACAGCCCCCTGAAGAGCAGAAATACAAAACGTTGATAGAAGCACACTCCAATCGGCTGAAAATGAAAGACAGAGCTGCCAGCCGAAAGCAGGACTGGAGAGCAGCATGGAGGAACCCGGGGGAAGCTGGAGCCCGTGAACTTTTAGTGACACCAGTCAGCAAACTTCCTGGAAAGGCCTGGGCAATCTCTTAATCTTATTGAGCTGTTTAACACATCAGACCTTCGGCAATAAGAATCTGACTTCATCTCTCCCGTGAACACAGAAAGCCGAAAGAAATGAACCTCTAGCCAAGAGCAGAAGAAAAATATAATAAATGCAGACCATTTTTGTGGGACGTATCAGCCCCTCAGGGAACAAAAAATCGAAACTAAAGTTGTACCCTTTGTATACCCAACTAAGAGTACCATGTGCATTCACTGAAAGTTACCGATCATGCACTTAATAGGTGCATATATAGGATGATGCTACCAATACAAAGTTTATTTGAAGTTAGATAAACATAAGCCCTTCATATTCTAAAAATTCAGTTCAGTCTACCTCTTGAGTAGGAAACAATCCAGTTCTTCCCTACCGTGCGTTTCTTCCCCATCTATCTCCTTGACGACCCACATGGCACACTTTACTTCTGGGCACGCAGTGTCTGAGAGGTTTTATCCACATCAGGTTGTTCTGCAGCACCAGCTGGGTGCCCTACAATTTCACTCCATTCTGACACTATCTACCTGGAGATAGCGTTAGATCCCACAGGGTCAGGACTCAGTCCCACCAGACTATCCCCCACTTCAGATACCAATTACGAGTCCAGGCTGTCACCCATGCTTCTGACCTATTGGCCCTAAAGCTGAGGTTCCCACAACACCCTCCTCACGTTCAATTAATTCGCTAGAGTGGCTCATGGAATTCAGGAAAACAAACAGTTGACTTACATTTACTGGTTTATTAGAAGAGGATATGATAAAGGATACAGGTGAACATCCAGATGGAAGAGATGCTTAAGGCAAGGTATGTGGAGAAGGCGCTGAGCTTCCATGTCCTCTCTGGGCACACCATTCTCCCAGCACCTCCACCTGTTTGCCAACTTGGAAGCTATCTGAACCCCATACAACTAGGTTTTATATGGAAGCCTCCTCAAGTAGGCATGATCAACTATTCATTCTACTTCCAGCTCCTCTCCCCTCTCTTAAAATTCCAAGCTCTAATCATGGTTTTGTCTTTCTGGTGACCTGCTCCCACCCAAGAGCCATCCAGGACCTACCCAGAGTCCCCTCATTGGAACAAAAGATGCTCACAGTACTCTTATCACTTAGGAATTTACAAGGGTTTTAGGATTCCTGTGTCAGGAACATGTCAAAGACTAAATATTAGAACAAGAGATGCTCCTAGTACTCTTATCACTTAGGAAATTACAAAAGTTTTAGGAGCTCTGTACCAGGAATGGGGGCAGAGAACAATATATATATATTTTTTCTCTTATTTTACATCTTCAAAAACCTGTTCAGTTGTCCTAAATCAAACTTTTAAAACTTCCTCCATCACAGTGTAGGGAAATAACAGGAATACAAAATATTGAAAGGAATTCCATTCCCAATGGCAGAAACAGCCCTTGTTTTTCTCTTTATCTAAAATGTTTGTCTTTGGGGCGCCTGGGTGGCTCAGTTGGTTAAGCGACTGCCTTCGGCTCAGGTCATGATCCTGGAGTCCCGGGATCGAGTCCCGCATCGGGCTCCCTGCTCAGCAGGGAGTCTGCTTCTCCCTCTGACCCCCCCCCATGTGCTCTCTCTCTCAAATAAATAAATAAAATCTTTAAAAAAATAAAAAATAAAAAAATAAAATGTTTGTCTTCTCCACTTATACCACCACCCTCATAGCTTCTCACTCCAGCTGCCTCTCTTCCAGTGAGTCAGTATTCTCTTCCCATAAGACTCTTAACATCCCCTCCAAAGCCCTCCTATATCTTGATTGCAAATACACTGGCAATGGGATGGCACACTACCTTGTGCAGCCACACCGTGCATAGTTCAGGGATGCCCAGAACATAAAACTCAGTAAGAATGCAAAAGGCCCCACAACTCTCTTGGACGGGAAGTTGGATCCCTATCTCACACCACACACCCACAAAAAATCCCAGATAGATTAAGATTTAAATGACAAAGGAAACCATAAAAGAATGAGGAGGGGAAAGGTTGGAGAATATTTTAATAACCTCAAGGTGAAGAAGGCCTTTTTAAATTTTGCCATAAAACCAAGAAGCCACAAAAGCAATGATTGATAGATTCAACTACATAAAAATGTTTAAATTTCTGTATATCTCAGAATACCATGAGCAAGATCAAAAGAAATTTTACTTTGTAAATTTTATCTGTAAAATTATATCTGTAAAAGATATACAGAAATTTAAACATTTTTATGTAGTTGAATCTATCAATCATTGCTTTTGTGGCTTCTTGGTTTTATGGCAAAATTTAAAAAGGCTTTGTATCACAGACTAAGAACTAATTTTGTCCATAAATAAAGAGCTCTTACAAATCAATTGGAAGAAAAATTTTTTAAATGCACTATACCACTCAAAATAAAAGAGATATAAACTTAAGCTTACAATGAGAGACCAGCATTCAACAATCAGATTGGCAAAGATCAAAATATTTGAGAATACTATGTTGGCAATAATTTATAGAAACAGGTACATTGCTGCATTGCTGGTGGGAATATAAATTATCATAACCTCTTGGAAGGCAATTTGACAATAATCACTAAAATTGAAAGTACGTGTGTCATTTGAACCAGCAGGTGACTCATGGATATTTACCCATAAATATATTCTGACAGGTGAAAATTCACTTTTTTATGTAATAACAAAAAATTGGAAACCTAAATGCTCTTCCATGGAAGACTGAGATAATCAGTCTGAACTGATTGAGTTGTCACGTATCGAGATGGGTAGATCTCCAAGATATAGTTAAGAGGAAAATGATATGGTTCAGAAGACTGTATACAGTATGCTACTATCTGTATGAAAAGAAAATATATATACACAATACTTATCATCTGTATGAAAAAACATATATATGTACAAATGTATGTATATGTTTATAAATATCTAACAGACCTCTAGAAATATATGAGAAACTGGGAACAATGATTGGGAATTAGATGGCTGGAAAATAAGAGAAGGAAGGAGATTTTCTATTCAATATACTTTATGTGGATATTTTGAATCTTTAATACATGCTAACCAACATCCAGCAAACTAGCAAGGATACCACTAACTTATATAAACATAAAGCTCACTTGACACTCCATAAAACTACAGGAAGTCTGATCAGGGATCAGCTGACATAATCTCTGAAAGAACAGAGCCCCAAATAGGGAACCTTGAAGTTCTCTACATAGGAATTCTGCCTAAACACTACAGCTTAGCATTCTTTTTTTTTTTTTTTTTTTTAAGATTTTATTTATTTGAGAGAGTAGAGAGTGAGAGCACAAGCAGGGATAGTGGCAGGCAGAGGGAGAAGCAGGCTCCCCGCTGAGCAGAGAGCCCGACATGGGACTCGATCCCAGGACCCTGGGATAATGACCTGAGCCGAAGGCAGACGTTTAATCGACTGAGCCACCCAGGCACCCACAGCTTAACATTCTTGCAGGCACAGAAAACACACATGTGCAGTGGTCAGTAGCCTCACTGGTGAGCAGAATAGAACAATTCAAGTAGCTGCTATCTGAGCCAAGGAAGCTTCCTTGCTAGCCACCATTCTGTGACTCTGGCTTAATTCCAATCTTAATTGAACATTAATTTTTCAATAATTTAGACTGATATAATCACAAAAAATTAAAACAACTGGAGAAAAAAAATCACCAAATTGTCCTGACTTGATCTGAAGGAGCGTTTCTTCTGGGTTCCCCTCCAGGAAAAGTCAAAATGGCCTCTGGTTTAAGTTTGAGTCTTATTAAAACTTCCTCCCCAAGACTGTACTTAGGCCCCTTTGTGGACTGCTGGTCATCAGAGAAATCTGACAGATTATGTAGACGAGAAAGATTAATGTGAGTCCCAAGTAAGCCTAACAGTGAAATTCAACCACAGTTACTCACGTTGATAAATGTTTCAGAGTACTGGTACACCGTTGGAAAACACAATTGACTTTTTATAAAACAGGGAAGCAATTTCTTTTCTTACATTTTCTCCTCCAGCATTTCTGAGCAGTTACATTAGGAAGTGGCTGTTTCCCCTGGCAGCTGGGCTCTGTATCTCCACCACTGGAGAAGCAATTTCCAGCGCTACAAACATCTGGAGAGCTGGTTCATTCCAAAAAAAAAAAAAGAAACAACAACAACAACAAAAACAACCTTGAACTTCTATTTGGTTAGAGAGTTTAAAGAATATACCTCAGACCATGCATTAAACACTAGTGTTAATCATTGCCAGAAAGGCAAGGGTGGAATACAGGTAAATTGAACATAAACCCAAACTTATTTTGCAGTACCTTGGACTCTAGGTCTTGTGAACAATGAGGCTATGAACCCAGGACCCAGCACACATGTGAGGGTCAGGAACGTTCCAGTTCCATTATAATGGTATGACACTGCTTATCTCTGTTTCCTCATCTAAAAAAATAAAATAAAATAAGCCTTGTCCACCTATGTTAGGGTTGTGGTGAAATCCAGTTTACCATGCCTAGCACCATATCATCTCTGGGAGGAAGAGCTCATCAACTAAATATCTTTTTAAATTGTAGGCAAAAAAGAGAAAGTAAAAATCTAGTTTTACCTATCACAAAACTTTGACTATACTCACAAATAATATGTAGTAATTTTTTCTTAATGTACTTACACATTTCTGTTCTTTCCTAACATAAACAGAAGAAAAAATTATCTCTGGATACTTCCCAAAGTGGATGCATTTTTTTCTTGCCTGGGCGTATAGCCAATAAAGATTAAACTGGGGAGGGAATTGATATGACCTTGCGCAGGCACGTTAACCCCTCAGGATGTCAGCCTCCTCTATAAAATAAGAAAACTGGACAAATAAGTACTTCTCAAGCCACATTGTACTTTGGAATCGCCTGGGGAGCGTCTTGGCCATTGGAGTAGGGTCTCTGCATCTGTAATTTTTTTTTTATGAACTCCCCAAGAGATTATTCTGATACACACCAAAGTTAGAGACTCTCTAAACCCAATAATCTCTGAAGTCATTTCCTGCTCTAACAATCATTAATCTTTCTTTAAACATACCTTCCCTGTGTATATAGATAATCTCCTAAAAATGCAAAACCTCAATCATAGCATGCTTTAGGGACATTTTCTTCTATTTTCCTTTTTTGTGTGGCCTTCCCTCCTGCTACTCATCCCTTTCTGCCCACAGCAGTCACCTTCCTTCCACAGGACCCTAAATGAACACTCTGTCAGTGATCTTAGAGCGGGCAGAGTCCTGCTACTCCCTTTTTATGGATTGGGATGCTGAATCCCAAACCTCAAATGTATCTTTCTTAATCCAGCTGAAAGTATCAATTATGTGCAAATTCTCTGTCTCCTCTCAACCATCCAAATAACCTCTTCTAAATAGCAATTGCCCCTGTGCAGTCACAGCTGTTTTCACCTCTGTCTACAGGGCTGACCTTGGTGCTTGGCAGGCACTTGGTATTGTTTGTTGACTGACTAACCAGCTTTGAAAAGGAGAAAATTTCAGTCTTTGCCCTGACTGTTTTGTGACTCTTCATGAGTCACTGTCTTTCCTGAATAGATGAATAAGAATGCCAGAGATGAATGAAGGCTGCAAAGGAGCCCGAAAGCCAGAACCCACATTCTCCCATGAGCCCCATCTCTCTCAACTCACAGGCAAAAGAGACTCTGAAAATGGACACTGTGTATACAAAAATAAGAAAAAAAAAATGGCTCTCTTCAAAATAGTTAGAGTCCTTCAAAAGATCATACCCAAATCTAAATAAATACCATGTGAAATCTCATAAAAGTTTTTAACATTCAGTAAATGTTTACATTTGGCATGAAATTAATAAATATTTTACTGATGGACGGAAATCTTCATGAGACTGAAATTCAATTAGTTTGCTTGGCACCAAAACACTTCCTTTGGCAAATTTCTATGGATAAGAAGTTGAGATAGGATTTGCTGCCTCATGTTCCACACAACGCACTGGCGGTCCCTCTCCATGTTTTTCCATCCTGGTGTATAACCAGGCACGAGAGTGGACATGACCACTACCCATCTCTGAAGTGCCAGGTAGGGCTGCACCAAAACCATCTGGGAAATAGAATGCGCTGCCTACCTTGGCAACCCAAACCCATGTATAACAGTTCTCCTAGTCAGGTCACTCTTCTGGTGCTGTTATGTCTATTACAAATTTAATTAAGAATTCAGTGAAAGAGTCAAAGATCAAAAGAGTATGGCTCATGACATTCCCTCAAATCCCTAAAAAAATCAATACGGAGCACAAACATTGACCTGTTTTTGAGGATACTTGCAAATGCAGTGACGTGTGCTGGATAGCTCTCACAGAAAAGATTTTGGTCTTCAGGGCTCTCAAGCAAACCTTCCAGTACAGCATTGCAATAAACATTAATCACCATGGCACAATGAAGGCAAGATTGGGACATAATCCAGAGTCCATCAGAACCACACTCCCAGACTACAACCTTCCCATATCTATGAGCCACAGTGGCCATGCGCAAGCATGGAATGAGAAAAACCAAAGGAAGTGCCACAGGAAGAGAGAGGACTCTTCCTCAGCCCTTTCTGAGGCTCCTCTGGGGGCTCATGTCAATCTCTGCTTCTGTTCTTGAGATTCTTCATATAGAATGGCAAACAGAGTTCATTCTTTTTTCCAGGTATATGGTGAGCCACGTAATTCTCAGAACCTAATGTAAATGGGTGTTTGTATTCACTCACCACTCCCCTAAGAGGGACAGAGTGTAGTGAGAAGTGCAAATCTTGGAATGTAAATATGTCTGAAATGCTTAATATGGCTAATCCACACTGTTTAGACAAATGTTCCATAGAGTAGTTCAGTTAATGGAGAAGTGTGAACTTGGTCTGAGGTGAAGCAAGGAAGTCAAGCAGTTACTATCTGTGAGATCTAAACATAAACAGCTAGCTAGATTCTATTTTCACTGGCCTCCATATCTGGAGAAATGTATCTAACGTAAACTAATGTCCACCAGTTTTTTAAGTTCCATAAGAGAAGTCAGTATCTGGAACTACAACAAATAGAAAATTCTTATTTTTATTAAAATAAATGTTAGCTATGATATACTATTACCATACATTTACGTGCACAGTCTCTAACCCTTCCATTAGATCACCCTTCATCCTGTTGCTCCAACCCAACACTTAGTCTCCGTGGTTGCTTGCTTTCCCTCAATCCCACACCCAATCTACCATTAGCTCCAACACAAAATATATCTGATATCTTTCTAGCTCTTCCCAGTTCCCTGGCCACCACTATAATCGGAGCCAAAACTCATCTCTCTCCTGGACCACAGCAATAGCTGCCAAAATGAGTTTCTCTGCTTTCCTTCCTAACCTCCTCAAAGCCATTCTCCAATAGCAGCCGGAGAGACATTCTGTACCTCAAAGTTCCCACGGCTTTCCTTCACACTTAGGATAAAATCCAACTTCCTTCACAATCAAGCCCACATCTGTATGTCCAACTCCATCTCCTATCACCTTCCCCAGCCTCAGTACCTTCTAGCCAGCCACTCTGGTTTTCAATCTGACCCTTCTACCCACCAAGCTCATTCTCACCTTAATCTCTTTCGCCTGCCTCTTGGAGGGGCTGGATCTGGCCCATCATTCAGTTATCCAGGTCTCAAGTCAAGCACCCTTAAAAGAGCATCTCTTAACCACTCGTTCTAAAGTGGCCTCTCAATCCCAAACTATCACATCACTCTGATTATTTCCTCCATAATAATCATTCCTTTGACTGTCCTTAGCTGGAAGAGAGCTGCCTCACCCAGGATTATACCCCCTTCCTGTGATCAGTCTGCATCCACTCACTGGTCTACACAACAGTAGAAAGGAGAGCCATTATCCACCATGGGGGCATTGATGAAAGTCATCCCAGTCTCAGACCTCCCTGTGGGATTGACTGAGACCTTCCCTGAGTTGTAGCACAACTTGTCCCTTGTCCAGTCCTGCTTACACCCCCTCACATTCACAGATGGGCAACGCCAAGAGCACTCCCAAATAATTTCCTATATGCTAATGGTTTTCTGCAGCAGCTTCCCAGGATCCCAATGTACAACACAACTTGTCATATTCTGGACATGTCTTGGAAGTAAAACCAACAAAATTGGCTGATGAATGTGATGTAGGGTATACGAGAAAGAGGAGAGGCAATAATAACACCAAGACTGATATCTTAAGCAACTGGATGAACAAGTTGTCATTTACTGTCATGGTTAACTGCAAAAAGAATATGTTGGGGATGGCACTGAGACTCACAATTTGGTACTGTTCCTATTGTGATACCTATGAGGCACCCAAGAGGAGCTTCAATAAGCACTTGGATTTACAAACCTGGATCTCAAGGTAGAGGTCAGGGCAGAAATAGAAATGTGGGAATTGTTAGCATGTGGATGGTAAAGGCATACAACTGGATGAGAATACTTTTAGATCAAAAAAATACATCCATTATAATTTTGGCTAGCCTTCCCAAAGTAGACTTTTTCCATTATTATTACAGTATTTTAATTTTGAAATTTGAGATTTAACTTTGTCACTAATTAGCTATTCTACCTTAAATGAGTCATTTAATTAACTTATTGGCCTCTTGGTTTCTCCATCTGACATGTGGAGATAAATAATAATTACAAACTCCAACTTCAGGGGTTTGATCTGTGGATCAAATGAGAAGATAGACAGGAAGGCATTTAGAAGAGTTAAAACATTATCCTAATGAGACATTTTATTTCTGTTAGTTTTTTGGTTTTTTTTTTTTTTTTTCAAAAATATAGTTTCTTTGTTACTAGGAATAAAAGTGAGACAAGAATTAAATTAAACATCCACTAAATTTCATGTAAGGGAAATAACAAAAGAATCATCCAAAGGAAAATAAAAGTAAGTGAAGTAACATTAACAAAAATAGAAATAAACACATTGGAAAATACTGAAATTCTAGAACAGCTAAAACTCAGCTTTTTAATAAGTTAAAAATACAAAAACATTTTGCAAATTAATAAAAAACAAAAGATGAGCTTACATATAATATGACAAGTGAATAAAACATAAAAGATTTTTGAATAAAGTGAATATCAAAAGTATGCTAATTTACTTAAAAGCTCCATTCAGATGATAATTTTTCATCTTAAAAAAGAACATAAAAACAAACTTATTTCTCCTGGAAATTAATTGGAGTTCCCTCGTGCCTGAACAAGGTATCATAATGTGTTGTCATTTTTGTTTCATACCACTTTTTAAACTGAGAAATGGAATTTTAATCGTCTATAGAAATATTTTTAAATTTTCTCTTCATGGGAAGATCTCAAAAGACTAACTTAAAATATAAGGCGGTCCAATTCTTCTGATAACCCGTTCCAGTTATGCTGGGTAGGGGCACCTCACCCTGCTCCACCCGCTGCATTGTTGCTGGGGTGGGGCTCTCCACAGAACGTGGTTGACATGGAAGACATCCAAGTCCTTTTCCCGTGAAGAACAAGACTCTGGAGATTGAGCAAGTGGAGCGCTTGGGTACAGATATTTTATGTTCTTAACTTTAAGATATTATTAGAGATGACTACGGCCATTTTGTCCTGGAATAATGCACTACCTTTGCCATGACAAGTCAAGAAGGAAGAGAATTCTGATCATCTTGGCAACAGCCCTTCAGAAGGTGGAAGTCTCTTTGGTGGCAATCTTCAGGTGCCTCTTTCCTAACAGCATATTTCTCTGAACTTGCCTCCCAATCTTGGTGTACCTCCTTTGGGACCAGTCCTCTCCTTCCTCCTCCCCACACTGTCTGATCTCCTTCTCTCAGGACTGTACTTAGCTCCTGTGTATCACTTTCCTGTGCTACCTGCTGATGGAGGCTCCGTCCTAATGCTCTGCCACTGGGGACAAACAACACTGGGCTATGCATTAGTCAGCTCCGGCTACCATAAAATACCATAGACTGGTGGCTTAAACAATACACCAAGATCAGAGTCCCCGCATGGTCAGTTTCTGGTGAGACCTCTCTGCCTGTCTCACCAGCAGCTGCCATCTCGCCATGTGCTCATGTGATCTATCCTTTGTGTTTGTGCAGGGAAAGGAAGGGCACTCCAGTGTCTCTTCTCAGTAGCACCCTACTCCTATCCTCTCAGGGCCTATATGACCTCATTTCATCTTAACTGCCTCCTTTTTTTTTTTTTTTTTTTTTTTTTTCTCCTCTCTTTTAAAGATTTTATTTATTTATTTGAGACAGAGAGAATGAGAGAGAGAGAGAGCACATGAGAGGGGGGAGGGTCAGAGGCAGAAGCAGGCTCCCCGCCGAGCAGGGAGCCCGATGCGGGACTCGATCCCGGGACTCCAGGATCATGACCTGAGCCGAAGGCAGTCGCCCAACCGACTGAGCCACCCAGGCGCCCTTAACTGCCTCCTTACAGACCCTTCTCCAAATACAGCCTCACCTTGGGAGTTAGGATTTCAGCATGTGAATTGGGCAGGGTGGGAGGAGAGACACAATTCAGTCCATAACAGACTAAGAGAAAACTCTAAAGCTAATCTCAGAAACAGTGTTCTGAGATTTCATTTAATCCGATAAGAATTTACTTTTACTTTCTGTTCTTTCATCCATCTGCACAGACTTTCTCGCTAACACAGGATGGGAATATACAGGATTCTCTTCTCAGAATGCAGTAGTATTTTAGAAATAGAATTACTTTTAAATTCAGAGAAAGATAGCAAACTATGAACAGCAATTACTTCCCAGGTGGAACTGGTGGAAAGAGGTGTGTATGGGGGTGGGAGCATAATCTGCTGTTTTCTAATCTATATAATTGATGAGGTTTTTTTAGATTATGACAAGGGACATGTATTCCTTTACAAATGAAAAGAAAAATAAAATACAAACATGGAAAAAATTCATTGAATTAGAAAGCCAAAATTGAAGGATATTTGTTGTGAATGTCAAGGCTAACGGGAAAAAAAAAAAAGTTGCCTGCTTTTTGGCATATTGTCTAAGCAACTCTGACTCAGACTCCTGAATTTTCCTACTTGTCTTCCTCTTTTATCTTCTTTGCATGATTTTAAAGCTGGAAATAGATTCCTTAAGAATTTTAATAAACTGTTAACTGTTAATAAACAAAAAGCTGAAAATTTTTGTAAATAGCTTGCCTGATTTTTTTCATTGTAACTCCTGTTTCCTTCTGCATTCTTTTAAAGAATCTAATTTAAATCTGCATCCTTAGGGGCTCCTGGCTGGCACAGTCAGTAGAGCATGCGACTCTTGATCTTGGGGTTGTTAAGTTTGAGCCCCATGTTGGGTGTAGAGATTACTTAAAAATAAAATCTTAAAAAATAAATAAAAAATAAACCTGCACCTTTTTTAGAGACTGTAAAACATAAGATTATCATGTTTTTTAAGAATACCTATTTAAAATAATATTTTAGATCTTGTAGCTACTTTACATTATTCTAAGTCATGTAAGCATGACATGAAAATGACCAAAAGGGGGGAAAAAAAAAAAGAAAATGACTTAAGGAAAATGGTGGATTGGTATAAACAGTTCATCTGGCTCGTCCATGGAACACCAGTCAAGTGACCCTATCTGTCACCACATGGTAACTCATTTTTTCTAGCTGGGCAGCAGTCAGTTCCCGTATGTGTGACATGGGGACTGTGAGGGTTCAGGAAAGCTTGTCCTCAGTAAAGTATATACCTGAAAAATTTCAACTGCTCAAGAGAGCCCAACACATAACAGACATTCAAGTACTCAGTAAATAAATCAAATTGGTAAAATTATTGACCAACCTCACATATATCTGGCATCTTTAGAAATTAAACTTCTAATAATTGCAAGAGTTCAAAGACATTAATTCAGAAAGCTAGAGTTATTCTGAATTATACTTTTTTCACTGGATTCAAGAAGGATCAGGAGGATGGAAACTAACTCAGATGATCCAAGTGGAAGAAAAAGAAGCAGGAACATCTTACGAGGCACCAAATCCAATAGCTACGTTTTTAATTGAATCAAAGAGTTTGGAGGTTGTTTAAATGGCTTAGTTTCTTTGCGTAGTCCACAGTTAGTGAATGAACAAAGTGTGCCCTCTTCTCGGAATGAAACAGATTGCTCCTACCCTGTGAACTGAGCCTATTTTCTCCCCCGTATTTTTAGACTGCAACAGGAAACACTCCAGAGTAAGGAAGTTGGAATGTGACTGACCTTTCACCTGGAATGATACCGGCAACACTGGCGTTTGCCACCAGTGATGTGAGAACAGAGCTGACGAGAACTCTTCACTAGACAATTGAACGGCTTCTTTTCATTTGGCCTGATGTCTATCCCTTCAGTTTTGCAATGTCCTATAACTACGTCAGACACCGCTGATTTTAAAACAGGGCATTACCACACTTTATAATCTACTCCTTTTTAAGCAAATCATAAGAATGTATCATAGTTTCATTATTTTTGACTAAAGATCCAAACAGATTAATGAAATGGCAGTCTAGCAAGATTATCCTCAGCATGTACAGCTAGACCGTTCTCTGTGCATCCATCCAAGGCCTCCCTGTGTGAGGGATCTTGCTACTATCTCGTTAAGATAGCCTGAGTAAAATGTCTAAATTTTTCCAATGTCTGGTCACATAACATAAAGCAATTGACCAGCATTTGGGTCACTGGTATGTAATACTGTGGCATAATTATGCTTTGAACGTCTTCACACTCAGCCATGAAATAACTGTTGGATAACTTTGGACCCAATTCATAGAAAATCTTATATGGTACTTGCTTCCTTCATCGTTGTAAACCAAAGAAGATGATAGCATCTTCCTTTCCTCTGATTTAAGTATATGAATCAGAATTGGGTTTTTAATTCACACCAAGTAATAAGTATACAACAGCACCTACACTCGTTTTGCATATATTAACTGAAAAACATAAAATGTATTCTATTACCCTAAAATTCCCCCGGCAGGATTCTGAGGTAGTAATCACCAAGTCCTGCTGAGGACACCTCCCAAGCTGCTCATCTCCCTTCCCACTGGCCCCACTCAAGCGGCCCGAGCTGCTACCATCACTTGCCCACATTATTGCAACTGCCCACTAACTGTCCTTCGTCTTACCTCCTCTAATGCATTCTCCGTTCCACCAGAGAGAGCTTCCTGAACTGGGAGTCTGCTAATGCCTCTCCCAACTTAAAACCCTTCAATAGATTCTCACTGCTCTAAAATAGAATGTTGGATCATGAAGATGGTCTGAAAATGATCACACCCCTACTCCCTGCTCCAGCCTTATTCCTCACCCTATTGGCAACCTATGGAGTATCCTCACTTTCAGGAGCCTTCACTAAAAATCACATTAAATCTCATCTAATTCTCCTAATAAACCTTTGAGGTAGGTAACATACCATCCCCACTTTACAGATGAGATACCTAAGGGCTAGGACTGTGGATTTGTTCGCTCAATTTTCATTCATTCTCATCAGAGTTTGCAAAGACAAAAACTACATTTCCCAGATTTCCTTGCATCGAGGGTTCTGGGAGTAAACTGGGTCCCAGAAGGGGATAACACACAAGTGAGATGCGGAGACATAGAAGGCAGAAGTGAGGCAGACACCCCCTTTCCATCCCTTCTTGACTATTTCTGTGGGGAAGGAAATGACAGCTCTTTGGCGCCACGCTATAGGGTCTATTGCATAGC
Source organism: Neomonachus schauinslandi (assembly GCF_002201575.2). Classification (NCBI taxonomy): domain Eukaryota; kingdom Metazoa; phylum Chordata; class Mammalia; order Carnivora; family Phocidae; genus Neomonachus; species Neomonachus schauinslandi. Next base: position 66,186,831 of record NC_058407.1, read on the forward strand.
CATCTTGGTGTTCCGAAACTGTGGTGGCGGCAGCAAGTTCTCGATCCTGGCACGGTTCCAGGGCTGGCCTCAGGGGTAGGAGCTCCCCCGGTGGGCCAATTACATCAGGCTTTGTAGCCATTCCTGGACAACTTTGGGACAACCTAGAACCTGCTTCTTCAACCCTTCTAATGCTTTCATAAGTGCCTAGTCCCCTGTGTTAAATCCCTCCCTGTTTAGAATACTTAAAGTTGTTTCTCTTTTCTTGTATTGAACCCAACAGTGTGCAAAAGCCTGTATGTTAAGCTGCTGAAACAAAGACATCCCCCCAAAACAGAGTAGCTTAAATAAAACCAAAGTTTCCCTCTCTTCCACATTGCAGTCCAAAAGTGGGTGATACCACACAGTGGCTCTGTTGTCACCAATATGCAGCTTTTCTCTATGGCCCAGGGAAGCTTCCATCTTTTGACTATTTCTCAGCCAATAGGAAAGCCAGGAGGTGGAGAGAGTAAATACCCAATGATTTTCAACCACATACAAAACTCCCTTTCACATGCCATTGGCTAGAAATAAGTCACAAGCAACACCTAATCATAAAGAAGGGTGAAGGAATATACTCACTAGGTAGGCAACCGTGTACCCTGCTAATACTTGCGGCGGGGGTGGGGGGGTGGTGAAGATATTTTGTTAGAAAAAGAGAAAAAGAAAAATGGTTATCAGCGTAACTTACCAGTGTCTGCCATGGTTACCACTCTGCACAGTATCCATGCACACATTCTTCTTTCTGCAGATAGACCACATTCACCCCACCCTGAAGTAAGATTCTGATCTGTTGGCTTCCATATGAAAGTAACAAGAGCCAAAGATCTCTCTGTTCACAGCCCTTGAGCCAAGTCTCCACTTTTATTTACCGGTCTCTATGCTCAGCCTTTTCTTCTCTCCTTCAACTTAATGTTGGCTCCCTTTGGTGAGAGCCATCTGAAACAGTTGGAAGGCAATGTCTATATAAGTCTTTAGCTCTGGGCTGACTTCCATTGTCTGGCCAAGCAGAACACTTAACAGAAAGCTCATGAGAAAGACCTTCATCACCAAATTTACCTGCGGCTCCTTGGGGATGCAGACAAATTTTCCAGGCTTGCATGGCCCAAACTTTTAAGTTCTGAGTCATATTAGATTACAAACCATAAGTGAGAAAACCTCTACTGTTAGAGCTATATTGCTTACTGATTAATAATTACCCAACTTCCCTTTCCTCTTATAATACACTATTAACAGTAGTGAGGGCTAGCCAACATATACTGATATTCTGAGCGGTTCTTGAGCTAAAGGTCATTAGGCACATGGGTCATCTTCCAAGTTATGGTAGGTAACTATTTTAGTAAATGATATGCCACAGACTAGCAAATGTTACCAATTTTCTGAGCTAAAATATTATGCCAATGTCACCTTCTGCTTATTGCTACCCAAAGCCACAAACTTTAGATTTTTGTTAACGTAATGCCAACTTTTGGTACCAATTTCTGTATTAATTAGGGTACATGCTGAGGTCTTAAAAAAAAGATCCCCCAAGATACAATGTCTTCATAACACAGAATTTTGTTTCTGTCTCACCTAACAGTGCAGAAGCAAGCAGGGAGACTCTGCTACCAATAAGTGACTTTCTCCGCTGGGCTCCCTTTATCTGTCCTATTACCATTTCCCAGAAGAAATGATTTTTAAAATAAATATCCAGAAGCTGCCACATCACTTCAGATGACACCCCACTGGCAAGAACTTGGTTTGGTCACTACACGGGGTGCTAGGAAATACTGTGTCTAGCTGAGTAACTGTGTGCCTTGTTAATACTCAGGAATCCCATTACTCAGACAAGCAGAGGAAAGGGGACCCTGGGCGATTCTTAGCAGTCTCTGCCACCATGGGGACTAGAGTATTAGAACTGCTTGACTCCAGATACCAAAGGCAAAACGACTTCCAAAACTGCCTTCCAATATTTACAAAGAATGTTAAGGCTCTTATTGCTACTCTTTCCTTTGATGACACATACTCTCCAGAATGAGAAAGTTATGATGCTTGGTTTAACTCACCTAATCATTCATTTATAGATTTATTCTAGCAGGCATCATTTATTGCATCCCTACCATGTGCCAGTCATTTATTTAGTTAGACAGTAAGAAGACACAGATAAGGTGGAATCATCTGGGATCCTTAAGAGTTTCTATTTAAGCAGCAATGTCCACAATAGCCAAACTGTGGAAAGAGCCAAGATGTCCATCGACAGATGAATGGATAAAGAAGATGTGGTATATATATATACAATGGAATATTATGCAGCCATCAAAAGGAATGAGATCTTGTCATTTGCAACAATGTGGATGGAACTGGAGGGTGTTATGCTGAGCGAAATAAGTCAATCAGAGAAAGACATGTATCATATGACCTCACTGATAGGAGGAATTCTCAATCTCAGGAAACAAATTGAGGGTTGCTGGAGTGGGGGGTGGGGTGG